>NC_090648.1:483488056-483623056 GCF_040937935.1 Hyperolius riggenbachi | reverse complement strand
ATGTGGGCAGCAGTGACCAGAAAATCGCAATGTGGGCAGCAGTGACCAGAAAATCGCAATGTGGGCAGCAGTGACCAGAAAATCGCAATGAGGGCAGCAGTGACCAGAAAATCGTAATGTGGGCAGCAGGCACCTGAAAATCGTAATGTGGGCAGCAGACACCAGAAAATCGCAATGTGGGCAGCAGTGACCAGAAAATCGTAATGTGGGCAGCAGTGACCAGAAAATCGTAATGTGGGCCGCAGACACCTGAAAATCGCAATGAGGGCAGCAGTGACCAGAAAATCGCAATGTGGGCAGCAGTGACCAGAAAATCGCAATGAGGGCAGCAGTGACCAGAAAATCGTAATGTGGGCAGCAGACACCTGAAAATCACAATGTGGGCAGCAGACACTAGGAAAAAAATGCACCTGTTAAAAAGAAAAACAATTCACTTACCTGACAGAAGTCTTCTCCTCTCCCGGCATCTGGCTCGCAGCTCCCCGAGTCCTCCCGCGCTGACAGGCAGAGTGCAGGGCTACGGCAAGATGGCTGCCGAAGCCCTGTACTAGAGACACAAATAGTCTCCAGTGTAGGGCTTCTTCGGCGGCCATCTTGCCGTAGCCCTGCTCTGCCTGCCGGAGACTATGCAGGCTACTGGAGCGGGGCTGCGGGGAATGAACTGGCGCAGCGTCTATTAGACGCTGCTGCCAGTTGAGCACCTTGCTGGGGGGTCCAGAGCAGCGCTCCCCCCACGCACAGTAAGCAGGCCCCAGAGCAGCCCCGGGCCCCCCTGCGGCTGAGGGGGTCGCATCCCCGGTAGGTACGCCGGTGCTCTAGTGTGTGTTTGTGTTTTGTTTATGCAGGGGGGGGGGGGGGGGGGTCACACAGGACTTCTTGCGGTGGGACAAAAAGGCTATAAATGGCCCTGGATAAATATGTTCTACCTCTACTGCATTCTACTGTACCTGGAATAGTGTTGTCAAGAAAAAATGCTATACAGCCTCCTACGAACATTTCTGTGGTTAGAAGCACCGTTAGTATCTGATCCAGTTCTGGTAAACCTGGGAAATAAATGACATAGAAACATAGGGTTAGATAAATATGTACAGTGTATGTGCACTGAATCTCATCTCTATAGTCAGAAGACCCTACTCTTAAAGAGAAATAGAGCTAAATAAAAGAAAAAGTTTTATACATACCTGGGGCTTCCTCCAGCCCCATACGCTCGGATCGCTCCCACGCCGCCATCCTCCTCTGTCTGCAGCTCCGGTACCGGGTCCCGTCACTTCTGTCAGTCGCGGTCAGTCTGACGTAAGAGAAGTGCACTTTTTGTGTATCTCTCCAGCAGTCGCTGGAGAGATACGTAGAGGGCGCACTTCTCCTGCGTAGACTGGCCCCGAGTGGCTGAAGAAATGGGACCCGGTACCGGCGCTGCGGAAGGCGGAGGATGGCGGCGTGGTAGCGATCCGAGCGTATGGGGCTCGAGGAGGTATGTATAAAACTTTTTTTCTTTTATTCAGCTCTGGTACACTTTAACCTCCTTGGCGGTAATCCCGAGCTAGGGTCTGGGTGGAAAACCGCAGCTAAGAGCGGTAATCCCGACCTCTGCTCGGGGTAGCCGCCGGAGGCTGAATGCAGAGTAATGCGCGCAGCGGGAGCGTTTCTACAAACCTCCCGGGGATCCTGACTCCGGCCGGCATTCTTCTTCCTCTCCTCCGGGTCTCTGCTTCCTGCTGGTGAGATCGCCAGCTGTCGTCAGTTGCAGCGCCACCCGGAGGATGGAGGCCTAACTGCAGCGCTGGAGCCAGGGAGGTGAGTGATTGCAGAACTGCTGCAGATCTCCCTGGCTGGCAGCAGGATTTTTTCCAGGTTTTAGGGTCTGAAAGTGTGCAAAAAAAAATTGCACCGCTTTCAGACCCTAAAATCCGGAAAGAATCATAACGCCAAGGGGGTTAAGAAAGAAAACTTGTCTAGCTTTTAGCGTAAGGCTTTTAGCGTAAGATCGTGTTTATTTGTAGTAATATACCAGTATAATTTACTATCGGAATTAGCACCGCAAAATAGGTAAATTTGCTGATATTCTACTACTCATTATTTCCAGCACCCCCTTTACGGGTACTCCTTTTGCATGTGCTCATGTACCCCAGGGGGTACTTTAGCTGTGTTCAAAAGCGACTTGATCTTGTTGTGGTCAATTCATTATATAGGAAATTTTGAGGTTTAAACATGATAAATCATATATAAACAAACCTGAATAGGTATTTATAGCTAATTAAAATCATTAACCTATTTTGGTTCCTGGACGTAGAAACTACGTCCAGGAACCATGCGCGCTACCGCGCCCGATCGCGCGCGTGCACGTGCACTCCTGGCCGCGGATTCGGTAGCCACGGAATCAATGTATCGGGCTATGGTGCCCGATCACTGATTCCTCTCCCCCGCTGAAAAAGCGACAGCTTCTCTCTGGAGCTGTGCTTTTTCTGGCCGTTGTCTCCCCTCTGCGTCACTCTAAGCGTGTGTTACGCTTAGAGTGATGTCATGTAAACAAACTCATGGCCGCCATCTTGTGGCCAAAAAGTAAAACTACAACTAAAAAGTAAAAATAATTAAAAACAACACACAATTACATTATAAAACTATAGTTTACATCCCACCCTCCCAAAAATACCCAAATAAAATGTTTAATATAAAAAAAAAAAACATTACAATAAAAAAAAATGTAAATATTTACCAAAGGGTCTAAACTTTTTAAATATCAATGTAAAGATGAAATATTTCTATATTTTTTTTATTTTAAACTTGTAGATAGTGATAGATGCAAAACGGAAAAAATGCACCTTTATTTCCAAATAAAATATTGTCGCCAAACATTGTGATAGGGACATAATTTTAACGGTGTAATAACCGGGACATATGGGCAAATACAATACGTGAGTTTTAATTATGGAGGCATGTATTATTTTAAAACTATAATGGCTGAAAACTGAGAAATAATGATTTTTTCCATTTTTTTCTTATTCTTCCTGTTAAAATGCATTTACAGTAAAGTGGCTCTTAGCAAAATGTACCCCCCAAAGAAAGCCTAATTGGTTGCGGAAAAAACAAGATATAGATCAGTTCATTGTGATAAGTAGTGATAAAGTTATAGGCTAATGAATGGGAGGTGAACATTTCTCAAGTGAAAACGACGGAACGCGAATGGGTTAAGCAATGATTTGTATATGCCATTATGAGTACTCCTAAAAAACATATATGTGCTGAGTATACTTAAAGAGAATCTGTACTGTCAGATTTGTACAATAAAAAACATACCAATCGAGTCACGGTGATCTCCTGTATCCCTCTTTGCCGTTTCCGCTCCCCGCCGATATCCTGGCTTTTAACCACTTCACCACTGAGGGGTTTTACCCCCTGACCACCAGAGCAATTTTCACCTTTCAGCGCTCCTTCCATTCATTCGTCTATAACTTTATCATTACTTATCGCAATGAAATGAACTATATCTTGTTTTTTCCGCCACCAATTAGGCTTTCTTTAGGTGGGACATTATGCCAAGAATTATTTTTTTCTAAATGTGTTTTAATGGGAAAATAGGAAAAATGTGGGGAAAAAAAAATTATTTTTCAGTTTTCGGCCATTATAGTTTTTAAATAATGCATGCTACTGTAATTAAAACCCATGAAATTTATGTGCCCTTTTGTCCCGGTTATAAAACCGTTTAAATTATGTCCCTATCACAATGTTTGGCGCCAATATTTCATTTGGAAATAAAGGTGCATTTTTTTCAGTTTTGCGTCCATCCCTAATTACAAGCCCATAGTTTATAAAGTAACAGTGTTATACCCTCTTGACTTAAATATTTAAAAAGTTCAGTCCCTAAGGTAACTAATTATGTATTTTTTTTAATTGTAAATTTTTGAATTTTTTTTTAATTACAAAAAAAAAAAAAATGGGGAGTGTGGGAGGTAATGAGTTAATTTTGTGTGTAAAAGTCATTTATTTGTATGTGAAAAATGTGTAGGGTGTAGTTTACTATTTGGCCACAAGATGGCCACAGTAACTTTTTGCTTTATTGCGACCTCCAAGCCTCCTTCCGGAAGCTTGGAGGAAGAATAAGGAGGCTGGACACGTGAGTTTCTTCTCACAATGATCGCGCTGCCCATAGGAGAGCAGCGGGTCATTGTGGGGCTTAGATCAACGAACGGGAATGGATTTTCCCGTTCATTGATCTCCGGGCGAGCGGGCGGCGGCGGTTTTACTAGCGGCGGGCGGCGTGTTTACGAGCGGGAGCGCGGACAGCGTCGGGAACGCGGAAAGTACGTGTTTCTCCGTCCCTGGTTTTTAAAGGATGGAAAAAGGGGCGGAGAAATACGTACGCGCGGGGGTAAAGTGGTTAATCACCCGTTTTAGGCAGTGTTTACAAACAAAAAATATGGCAGCTAATCAGGAAGTGATGTTTGTATATACTAATATGTGTGTATGTATGTGTATCTGTATGTACAAATATATCATGTTACTGTATATTACAAGTTTTTATTGCATAGTGAATTATCTGCACTCCAGTCAGGGATTCTCACAGCAGTTTCTCAGCATGTGACAGGCAGCTCCCTCCTCCCTCAGCCTCACAAACTGCATCACAGACAAGCTAAAACTGAGAGCAGAGACCCTGTCTGTGAAGAATAAACAAAGCACACAGGAGTGAGTGTGGAGGGGGTGTGCTTGTTTGGTGAACAAGGATGAGCGCGACCAGGGACGCGCATGCACAGTTGACGGCGACTGGCGAAAGTGAGCCACAGCGGGGGACCAGAGGATCGTTCCAGGGTGGCGAGGGCACATGACGGCTACAGGGGGCAGGTAGAAGATACTTCAGGTCCGTTTTAGGATGATGTTCCCCACAATAGGGGGGTTCTTGGCCAATGGTGTTATAAATAAAGGGGTACATGTTATAATTGTGCTGACAAACACTGCTTTTAGAGAGTTACATTTAATGGTCACATGCCAAGAGTAAAAACTATCATCAGCAGGGGAGTTGCTAGCCCCAAATATCAGTGGCACATGCCCCGAATCTATTCTTGGTTGCCCCAGATGTCCCCCAGGCAGAGTAGGCTGCGTTGCCACAATTGCAGGCATGCTGGGAGCTGTGGCGCCTCAATGGTGGGCATGCTGGGAGCTGTGGTGCATCAATTGGGGTATGCTGGGAGTTGTGGTGCCTCAATGGGAGGCCCATGGGAGCATGGGAGAGGGTCAACTAGAAGGTCAGGTAATGCTATGCAGGAACTGCCAGATAACCTGACAGCAGGCCAGCTCACCCAGCAGAAAGCCAGACCAGCCAGCACAGAAGCCAGGTAACTCTGCCTAGTTATGTTAAAGTTTTTTTTCTGTATTAATGGAGAGGGGGCTTCATCCAACATTTTGCTGGGCAGGCCTCCTTAGACCGCTGTTAAGTTTATGTAAATTTGGCTCCACCCATGACCACATCCACAGCCTCGTGTGTGGCCACACCTATTTTCTGGCTGGAGTGCTCAAAAGTGCCCCGGATTTCTTTGGATCCTAGCAACGCCCATCAGGATATCATTTAAAGGATACATGTACTGGAAAAAAAGTGCCCCAAAAGGGTACTCACCTGAACAGAGGTAATCATCTGGATAATCCTGAAGCTTCCCCCGTGCTGCTGCACCGAGCCATTCCAGCACTGCATCTCCCAAAATAGTCAAAAGTCAACAAGCTCTTTTTGAAGGCTGCTGCCTGCGGAGCAGCATACACCCAATTAGGTTCGGCTTTTTCTGCTGCAGCCCAAGTGGGTACATGTTACTGTGCAGGTGCTCCGGGGGTTTCGGTGCTGGAAAGGCCTGATGGAGGACGACAGGGGAAGCTTCTGGAGGATCCAGAGGTTTTCTTTTCCTGAAGGAATTATCTGACTTTTTTTAAAACTTTTATTTAACAAAACTCAAAAGTTTGCTTTAAAGAGACTCCGTAACAAAAATTGCACCCTTTTTTTTATCATCCTACAAGTTCCAAAAGCTATTCTAATGTGTTCTGGCTTTCTGCAGCACGTTCTACTATCACCATCTCTGTAATAAATCAACTTATCTCTCTCTTGTCAGACTTGTCAGCCTGTGTCTGGAAGGCTGCCAAGTTCTTCAGTGTTGTGGTTCTGTGATGCATCTCCCCCCTCCAGGCCCCTCTCTGCACACTGCCTGTGTGTTATTTAGATTATGGCAGGTTCTCTCTGCTCTATTATCTTTTACAAGCTGGATAAATCCTCCTCTGAGCTGGCTGGGCTTTCACATACTGAGGAATTGCATACAGGAAGAGCTGTCTGCACTCTGCAGGAAGAAAAAGCCTGACACTTCAGTGGAAGATAGCTGCAGGGGGAAAGAAACACACAAATGATCTCTTGAGATTCAAAAGGAAGGCTGTATACAGCCTGCTTGTGTATGGATGTATTTTCTATGTGTGGACATACTGTACATCAACCTACTTCCTGTTTTGGTGGCCATTTTGTTTGTTTATAAACAAACTTTTTAAAACTGTTTTTAACCACTTTTAATGCGGCGAGGAGCGGCGAAATTGTGACAGAGGGGAATAGGAGATGTCCCCTAATGCACTGGTATGTTTACTTTTGTGCGATTTTAACAATACAGATTCTCTTTAAAGAGGAACTGTAACCCAGGATTGAACTTCATCCCAATCAGTAGCTGATACATCCTTTCCCATGAGAAATCTTTACTCTTTCTCAAATTTATTATCAGGGAGGTCTGTATGGCAGATATTGTGGTGAAACCCCTCCCACAGTGTGATGTCATGACCTAGGTCCTGACAGTTTCCTGTCTGTGAACCTTGTGGCATTGTGGAAAAACAGCTATTTCCAACTGCCAAGCAACCTGTATCTCCCTCAGTGCATATGTATATCTATATAAAAAAAACTTGTAGCCTATCACAGTGTTAGTGGAGTGGTTATAGATAATGTCAGTTGGTGCTATCTAGTTTTTTTTTCATGTCTGCCAGTAAAAAAGATGATTATGTGAAGGCTGATTGTGATTGAACAATATCATCAAATGACATGGTGAATATCAATCATTTCTTGATCTCTGGGCCAGTGCACACCACTGATCTCTGGGCCAGTGCACGCCACTGATCTCTGGGCCAGTGCACGCCACTGACCTCTGGGCCAGTGCACGCCACTGACCTCTGGGCCAGTGCACGCCACTGACCTCTGGGCCAGTGCACGCCACTGACCTCTGGGCCAGTGCACGCCACTGACCTCTGGGCCAGTGCACGCCACTGACCTCTGGGCCAGTGCACGCCACTGACCTCTGGGCCAGTGCACGCCACTGACCTCTGGGCCAGTGCACGCCACTGATCTCTGGGCCAGTGCACGCCACTGACCTCTGGGCCATGCCACTGACCTCTGGGCCAGTGCACGCCACTGACCTCTGGGCCAGTGCACGCCACTGACCTCTGGGCCAGTGCACTCCACTGATCTCTGGGCCAGTGCACGCCACTGACCTCTGGGCCAGTGCACACCACTGATCTCTGGGCCAGTACTAGTGTAAAAGCAAATGCTCAGCGCTTTTTGAAGTGATTTTTAAGGCTATTCTAGGCATGTGCCTAACTATTTTCTAAGCATGCCTAGCGATTTTTGGAGCGTTGTGGTGTAGCGTTTTTTATCTTTTGTTACAGTACAGCTGGACCTGAACAGCTTCTGTAACAAAACTGCTTGGAAAATCGATCTGATCTAGCGCTTTTCAGAGCGATTTTCCACTTTCCTATACTTAATATTGAGGCTGAGTCGCCTCAGAAACAGGGGCGTAACAATAGACCCTGCAAGGAGGGATGCGGCTGTAGTGGGGGCCAGAAACAGCAGGGGGTCCCACGGGGGGTTGAGAAGTTTATTTTCCCTGTCTGGAGACGCTGACAACTAAAGGCACAGAGCGAAAAGGCTTTCTGCTCTCTGCACAATTGTTCTAATGACTGCCTCTGCTCAACCACTGATAAGGAATCATACAAAGTTTTGCAGACAAAGATTTGTAGACAGTCCCTATGCAGTGAGCAGCAGGGTCTTATGTACAGCGCCCTGCCTCCAGCCTCTCTTCCCCTTCCCAAGTGCTCTGTAATGTAGTGATGCTGTAGAAGTCTGCGGAGCCAGTTCTGCTCCATCATAGATGGACAGTGTGAGTGTAATAAGCTGAGGCAGGGATCACACTCATCGGTCGGTTTTCTGTATGCGTTTTCTGTACACCATGTGCGCAATCACCCCCACCAGCCAATCACAGCGATCTGCTCTAATAGACATCAGCCTATGAGAGCCGATCGCTCTCTGAGCCTCTCCAGGGGACATCTGAGTGACACGCCTGTCCCCAGTACAGCGCTGCTGTAGATCTCAGCACTGTACAATGTAAATAGATGGCGGTTTTGCCATCTAACAGTCTCCTAGCGGCGATCGCCGCTGGTAGACTGATGAAGGAGCGGAGCTCCATCATTCAAGCAGAGATGCGCACGCATCGGCACGCACAATCTCCTGCAAATCCCCGCACCAAGACTTCACGCCTATTGGCGTTAAGCGGTCATAGGGCTGCCGCTGCGTTAAGGGCTCGTTTCCACTAGCAATCGCTAGCGTTCGCGCTAAATGCTAGCGATTGCGATTCAGCAAAGTGAACAAATGTTCCCGGCGTTTGCGATCGCGATGTTGCTATTCAATGCAAAGCATAGCAAAATCGCAGCAAAAAACGGTCCGCGGCGTGATCCCGTTTGAGTAAAAAACAAATTGCGGTAGTGGAAATTACCTACCGCGATTACTATGTTAAAAAGCAAACCGTAGCGATTAAAAAATCACTAACGGTTTGCGATTCAGCATCGCGATCGCCGCTAGTGGAAAAGGGCCCTTACGCCCATTGGCGTGGAACGGTCGGCAAGCAGTTAGATAAAGTCATACTTCCACTTACCTGTCTGGATACTGTTAGGATTTGAATCCAAGTAGTTTGGTAAAACTAATCCAAAAAATAGGGAGAAACCCAAGACAAATAAATTTCTTGATGAATTCATATCCACAAACTGAAGATTGGATAACCCAATGGCTGTAATCATACCTAAAAGTGAAAGCACATAAGATATATCAATGCTCGATTGTAAAAACCTGTTTTTGTAAATGGTGAGATCATATTTTATGCAGAACAACTCAAAACTGGCCACACGTTTGTAACAATCTCTTCTTGAAAAAACATGAAAGGTACAATATATGAACGGAGTTTGTATGTTCTTCCTGTGTCTGTGTGGGTTTCCTCCTAGCACTCAGGTTTCCTGCCAGATCCCAAAAGCATGTAGATAGATTAATTGGCTTCCCCCTAAATTGGCCCTAGACTACGATACATACACTGCATTATACATACATAGACATATGACTATGGAAGGGATTAGATTGTGAGCCCCTCTGAGAAACAGTTAAGTCACAAGACTATACTCTGTACAGCGATGCGGAAGATGTTGGCGCTATATAAATAAGAATAATAATACTGTTTTGAGAAAAGTAAAAATCACACTTGTCATGAAAGACCAAATTCAGAAAAACCTGTTTAAAGTGTAACTGTCAGGCATAAAATCAAAAATAAATTATTTGTTTTTATCTGGTAGACAATTAATAAGGATGCTAACCAGGTAATCCAAAAGTTAAAATCTCTATTACTTTTCTTGTTGATAAATGATCATTCCCCAGTTTACCTGACTCTTATTTGGTACACACAAAATTTGGTACACAAAAAGGAAGTTGCAGGACACGCTGGGTTGTCATCTTTTGCTTCTCTACTTCTACTTCTCTACTAGAGAAGCAAAAAAGGACAACCCATCATGCCCTGCAACTTCCTTTGTGTACCAAATTTTGTGTGTACCAAATAAGAGTCAGGTAAAAGGGGGAATGATCATTCATCAACAAGAAAAGTAATAGTTATTTTAACTTTTAGATTGCCTGGTTCGAATCCCTATTGTTTACCAGATACAAATAAAGAATTGATTTTTGATTTTATGCCCGACCGTTACACTTTAAGAAAAAATCCCTTATGTTGCTCAGTACCCACAGATGTCAAAATAAATGGCCTACTTTTGTGGCTCCACCAAGATAAGGATAGCCATATTGTTTGTTTTTGTATTTTTTATTATCGTGGGCTTGAGTAACAATTTCTCTCTGCAAAATAGGACAAAACCGGTCGGGAAGCATCGTTTGATGACCATTGCTGGTGATTATGAGTGTGATTCCTTACCGGGTCCTATCTTGAGCAGGAACCTGATGGGAGTCTTTATTACTCGTCTAATCCAGCGCTGGGCAAACTACCACCCGCGTGTCCTATCTGGCCTGTGTGCGCTGTACATCCGGCCCGCCGATAGGTGAACAGATTCCTCCCCCCTTCCTCCCTGCAGAGTCGTGAGCAGGCGATAAGCTGGAGTTAAAACTCACCTGATCGCCGATTCTAGCGTCGCGTCTCCATGGCTACAGGACGTCACATGACACAGTGCCAGGACGTGCCAACGTATTACACCCCGTATACTGCACTTCAAACAGTTTAGAGAAGTCACACTTGATTACATTCACAACTTGCCCTGGATAAATATGGGCAGTGGGAAGGGGAGGGGGGAATGGCAGCATGGCAGCTCCTACAGCTATTAGAAACCAGGACAAACTGCAGGGAAAAAAAGCTGCCTGGATCCCTTTAAAGCGGTCTGAAAGCCAGCATTTCTACTTGGCTCTAAAAGATTCCTTACAGCTTTGAAACTACTATCCCAGAAAAAAAATTCTAGCAGAACATCACTGAAATGGTAAAACAAAGCACTTTTGTCCTGCTATTTAGCTTCAAATCCGCATGCAAACTGGAGATAACAGTATTTTTTTTACTTGTTAAACACAAATGTATCAACACTGGAATGTAAACAAACACTCTCTGAGAAGCTGCCTCTGCTTTAGGCACACACAGTGTTCAGAATAGCTCATTAGAAGATGTTAATATATAATAAAAAGCAGTTATAATAGAAAAAGAATAACATGCAATGGTAGTTTTTAGGGCAAAATGAACCATGCTTTGGAAACGTGTAATTTGTAGATAGACAATATTACTTATACACAAAAGCAGATATGATAACCGTATAAGTAATAAAAAGTAGGAAAACACAATTTTATTGAATGTTATGTTGGAGTTTCAGACCATTTTAAGGGCCGAGGTCCTCACACATTTTTGGCGCAGTTTAAATGAATGGAAGAGACTGAATCAGGAAAGGTGTGGTTTGTCAAGTAGAACACATTTCTCAGTTCATCCTAAACACTGGCATGGATATGGCCCCAGTGTCTTATATGTATGTATTTTAAATTTTACAATTTTTGGCGATAATGAGGATGCAAGGCTGACACCATTTGAGCAACAAATAATGTAAATGATTAAAGGACTTACGAGGTGAAAAGTTTAAAAAAATTTCAGTACCTGTGTCTATTTTGTATCCACAGAGGACGCCATCTGCGCCCTCCGTTTACTTCCGCCGGGTCCCCGCTATATTACCGGCGCCCAGTCAGCTCCCGACCCCACGGGCCGGGTCGGGCTCTCATTCCACAAGTATAATGGCCGTCGGAGCTTGCCGCGGCGCGCAGTCCGCATAAACACAAATGCAGCTGCGCAGCTCTAGGGCTCCTCCCGCCGCATCCTCGCTACAGACTGTCTCCTGTGCGTGGATCAGGGGAGGACCTAAAGCTGCACAGCCGCACTCGCATCTATGCGGACTGCGCAGCCGCGGCAAGCTCCGATGACCATTTTACTTGTGGAATGAGAGCCTGACCCGGGCCGTTGGGTCGGGAGCCAACCGGGGGCCGGTAACAGAGTGGGGACCCGGCGGAAGTAAACAGAGGGCGCGGATGGCGTCCTCCGTGGATACAAAATAGACACAGGAACTTTTTTTTAGAACTTTTCACCTCGTAAATCCTTTAAGCAGTCGCTGCAAAATTCTCAGTAATATGTGATTGTTGTAGGTATAACAGAAGGTAATAAAAAATACAGCTAATGATGCCTTAAAGAGGAACTGTCACGAAAATCTTAAAATTTAAAACACATACAAATAAGAAGTACATTTCTTCCTGAGTAAAATGAGCCATAAATTACTTGTCTCCTATGTTGCTATCACTTACAAAGTAGGTAGTAAAAATCTGACATTACCGACAGGTTTTGGGCTAGTCCAACTCTCCATAGGGGATTCTCAGCATGGCTTTATTCTTTATAAGGTCACTCCCTGAGAGAGAAACAAAGATGCTGGCCAGCCTTCCTGCTCACCGTACACTTTTTTTGGCAGTTGTACAGAGCATCTAAAATTCATTAAGTGCTTTTGAAAATAAAGAAAATCCTGAGAACCCCCTATGAGAAGATGGGCTAGTCCAACATCTGTCGGTAATGTCAGATTTCCACTACTTACTGTAAATGACAGCAACATAGGAGAAATGTGATTTATGGCTCATTTTACTCTGGAAGAAATGCACTTCTTATTTGTATGTGTTTACATGTATTTTAAATTTTAAGATTTTCATGACAGAGGTCCTTTAAGTTTCTTACCAAATAGAGCACAAAACATCCCACCAAGGATGGGGTCTGGAATAGAGGCAAACAGTGCAGTAAATTTTCCAACGGTTCCTAAAATGAACATAATTCCAGCACCATACTGCACTACTCTTCTACTGCCCACCTGAAAAGACAAATGGTAAAGGTGAAATTTGACTTACACTTTATTTTCATCTTAAAATTCTGCTATCTTAAAGCGGGATTGTCACCATAAAAATCAAATTTCAACAGCAACTGGTCTGAGTCTATTAAGTGATAAAGATGCTAATCCTGCATTCAAAGCTTTTTCTGCTGTTATGGTTTGGAGTTATCACATACTTTAGGAGCATTGTCCCTTTAATAGTCAGTGCCAAACAGTTGCATGCTGGGAGTTCTTTTTATCTATAATATATTTCTCCACTTCCATTTATTTTCCTGCCTAGCTGCCTATCTGAAACCCGATCCTCTGCTCACTTGTGTTTACAAGCAAGGCTGAGGTGAAAAGTTAAGGGCAGAAATGACATCAGGATTTAGCCTCAAACTGTGGGCAAAATACTACTTCTAACTGTTAAATCAAGAGAAACTATTCAGAGCCATCAGTTACAAAGAAAAGCTAAGTGACCTGGATGCATGCTCGCATCACTTCAATTGCCGGAGTACGGCCTGTAAGATGCAAAGCGGCTAGTGGAAACCGGCTGACATTTTGGGTCCACTCTCTGCTCGTCACTAAATGGACAGTGAACGGCTCCTAATTTATAAATAGCAGCCGCTCACACTTTTCATGCTGGATCGCATTCGTGGGATCCATTGCAGTTGGTGGTCCGCACTTCTGTGCAGTCTGCAATAATCCCAGGAAGGCGAATGCATCTGCATCTGCCCCAGGCTGCGCCAATCATTGCCGCCCACTCCCTGAACACATGAAAGTAGCATGGGAAACACCATTGGGCTGCAAAAAAAATGGGAAACCCCAGCAACAGGGAGAATTTTCATTGATTTGGTGGACCAATGAAAATTCTCCCCATTGCTATGGAGAATTGGCCTAATGCAGCCTATGGAGAGCCCCATGCTCCTGCCGGCCTCCGGGCTGAACATAGAGGGACCGGGCGGATCCTCCGCTCAGCATGCCGTCTGACATCAAATGCGCTTTTGCACTTAGCCTCGCCTTCTTCGGGTGACGCTGAGTAAGCGGCGAAAGTAGTTAAGCGCCGAAACGCATGGTGATGTCAGACGGCACGCAGAGAGGAGGATCCGTCTGTTGTTCGTGTCTCCCCGATTTCCACCGCTCCTGCTAGCTCTGGCCAAGCTCAGAAGCTGTGAGAGAGCTTGTTGGCGGCCTTCCAAAGCGATCTTAAACTACAAAAGTTTGTAAGTGCAATACATTTTGCATGTTTTATTATTAAAACTTTTAATGCACCATTGGAGTGCTCCCTCTCCCCTCGCTTTTCTATACAGACCACTGGCACCACCCAGCACTCGGAGCAAGCACCAGGATCAAAACCATTAAAGGGCCAGCATTTAGTAGACTAGCGCAAGTAATAGTACACTTCTTCTTACCATCCACAGTCAGATCTCTATCATCCCTCTATCGGTGCATATTATTAGAGACGCCACTAGCGGGTGTCATAGAGATGAGACTGTGGACAGCAGAGCTGAAGGAGGACCACGGCTGCGCTGATAGGCGAGTTATCACATCCCCGTGCTTGCACCACTACAGTGGTTTCGTCGTTAGGCGTCCAGCATGACTTTGGCATTCTTGGTGGCATGCACGATCGGGATCTACCAAACAGTCCTTTGCGATTGACCGGTAGATCGCAATCGATGCATTTGGCACCCCTGCTCTGGGGCATGCAGGGGCTTCCCACTACTTAGGCAAGTATCTGAATTTTTGGGGATGGAACCCACGATTTAGTGAGCATTTAGGGAGCGATTTCCCTAAACGCTCAGCTAATGTTCATGGAAGGACCAAATTCCACAAAATCGCAAACGCAGGACATGCAGCATTTTTAGCATTGAGCATTAGCGGTTAGCGTTTCTGCAATGTAAGTATATAAACGCTGGCGTAATCACTCGTCAAAACCTACACAGAGCGATTTTGCTAGCGTTTTGAAATTAATACACACTGTAAAAAATTTAAATTACTTGAAAGGACCAATCAGTGTTAAAGTGAACCTAAAACCTAGGGAAAAAAATGAGATTAACTCACCTGGGACTTCCCTAAGCCCCCTGCAGCCAATCGGTGCCCTCACAGCTAGAGTTGGGCCGAACCTCCGATTTTCGGTTCGCGAACCGGGTTCGCGAACTTTCGCGAAAGGTTCGGTTCGCGTTAAAGTTCGCGAACCGCAATAGACTTCAATGGGGATGCGAACTTTGAAAAAAAAAAATAATTATGCTGGGCACAAAAGTGATGGAAAAGATGTTTCAAGGGGTCTAACACCTGGAGGGGGGGATGGCAGAGTGGGATACATGCCAAAAGTCCCCGGGAAAAATCTGGATTTGACGCAAAGCAGCGTTTTAAGGGCAGAAATCACATTGAATGCTAAATGACAGGCCTAAAGTGCTTTCAAACATCTTGCATGTGTATACATCAATCAGGTAGTGTAATTAAGGTACTGCTTCACACTGACACACCAAACTCATCGTGTAACGCACCGCAAACAGCTGTTTGTGTAGTGACGGCCGTGCTTTACTGGTGCGCACCATGGCGAGAGTGCAGGTTTTGGTGGCTTTACAGCCCATATGGTCACCTGGCTGATGTAGCTGAATGACAGAACAGTGACTGTCCAGCTGATCAAATTTGGTCTGACCACAATGAGGCAACGACCTTATTATCGTGGGTGTGCCCCCCGAGACACTCATCTAGGCGCCGGTCATTGCTCCATTGTGATACGCAAGCCCCTTCACCACGGCAAGGTAATGATCACGAAGGGGAATGGGCGCATGTACATGCCTTTTCTTTTGTTGTTGCAGCTGCCCGCAGTGCAGCCAGAAAAATTAGGCAGTCATGTACACGCACCCGAAAAATTATTACAGCGGCCGCTGCTAGCAGCGGCCTAAAAAATTCAGCAATCCGCCTGGAGTCCCGGACCCTGTTGGTGGTGGCGGAGAAGGTAGTCAAGCGGCCTGCAGGCAGACATGCTGTGTGGAGGGACTGGGAGCGACTTAGTCTTCTTGGGGCAGGCCAGGCAGCCAGTCACACGGCGTGCAGGCAGAGATGCTGTATGTGCGGGGACTGACTTAGTCTTGGGGCGGGCAGCAGCCCTCCGGGATCCATGCCTCATTCATTTTGATAAAGGTGAGGTACTTAACACTTTTGTGACTTAGGCGACTTCTCTTCTCTGTGACAATGCCTCCAGCTGCGCTGAAGGTCCTTTCTGAGAGGACGCTTGCGGCAGGGCAGGAGAGAAGTTGGATGGCAAATTGGGACAGCTCTGGCCACAGGTCAAGCCTGCGCACCCAGTAGTTCAAGGGTTCCTCATCGCTGTTCACAGCAGTGTCTACATCCACACTTAAGGCCAGGTAGTCGGCTACCTGCCGTTCCAGGCGTTGGTGGAGGGTGGATCCGGAAGGGCTACGGCGAGGCGTTGGACTAAAGAACGTCCGCATCTGCATCTGCAGGTATGCAGTGGCGGGTTCACTTAACTGCACAGGTATGCGCACTGATGCGGTGGGTTCACTGAACAGAACAGGTATGCAGTGGCGGGTTCACTTAACTGCACAGGTATGCGCACTGATGCGGTGGGTTCACTGAACAGAACAGGTATGCAGTGGCGGGTTCACTTAACTGCACAGGTATGCGCACTGATGCGGTGGGTTCACTGAACAGAACAGGTATGCAGTGGCGGGTTCACTAAACAGAACAGGTATACAGTGGCGGTTCACTAAACAGAACAGGTATGCAGTGGCGGGTCCACTGAACAGAACAGGTATGCAGTGGCGGGTTCACTTAACTGCACAGGTATGCGCACTGATGCGGTGGGTTCACTGAACAGAACAGGTATGCAGTGGCGGGTTCACTAAACAGAACAACTGCACAGGTATGCGCACTGATGCGGTGGGTTCACTGAACAGAACAGGTATGCAGTGGCGGGTTCACTTAACTGCACAGGTATGCGCACTGATGCGGTGGGTTCACTGAACAGAACAGGTATGCAGTGGCGGGTTCACTTAACTGCACAGGTATGCGCACTGATGCGGTGGGTTCACTGAACAGAACAGGTATGCAGTGGCGGGTTCACTAAACAGAACAGGTATACAGTGGCGGGTCCACTGAACAGAACAGGTATGCAGTGGCGGGTTCACTTAACTGCACAGGTATGCGCACTGATGCGGTGGGTCCACTGAACAGAACAGGTATGCAGTGGCGGGTTCACTAAACAGAACAGGTATACAGTGGCGGGTCCACTGAACAGAACAGGTATGCAGTGGCGGGTTCACTAAACAGAACAGGTATGCAGTGGCGGGTCCACTGAACAGAACAGGTATGCAGTGGCGGGTTCACTAAACAGAACAGGTATACAGTGGCGGTTCACTAAACAGAACAGGTATACAGTGGCGGTTCACTAAACAGAACAGGTATGCAGTGGCGGGTCCACTGAACAGAACAGGTATGCGCACTGATGCGGTGGGTTCACTGAACAGAACAGGTATGCAGTGGCGGGTTCACTAAACAGAACAGGTATACAGTGGCGGTTCACTAAACAGAACAGGTATGCAGTGGCGGGTCCACTGAACAGAACAGGTATGCAGTGGTGGGTTCACAGCACAGGTATGCAGTGGTGGGTTCACAGCACAGGTATGCAGTGGTGGGTTCACAGCACAGGTATGCAGTGGTGGGTTCACAGCACAGGTATGCAGTGGTGGGTTCAATGAACAGGTATACAGTGGCGGGTCCACTGAACAGAACAGGTATGCAGTGGTGGGTTCACAGCACAGGTATGCAGTGGTGGGTTCACAGCACAGGTATGCAGTGGTGGGTTCACAGAACAGGTATGCAGCCAGACAGGAACAAGCTAAGCCTAACTAATCTTTCCCTGAGAGACAGTCTGCAGCAGCTCGCCCTACTCTGACTAATGCAGGCACACGAGTGGCCGTAATGGCCGCCGCTGCCTGCCTTATATAAGGGGGGGTGGGGCTCCAGGGGCTAGTGTAGCCTAATTGGCTACACTGGGCCTGCTGACTGTGATGTAGAGGGTCAAAGTTGACCCTCCATGTGCATTATGGGGCGAACCGAACTTCCGCAAAGGTTCGCCTGCGGGACGCGAACGCGAACCACTGAAGTTCGCATGGAACCGTTCGCAGGCGAACCGTTCGGCCCAACTCTACTCACAGCCCCGTTCTGACGCTCCAGGACCCGCCGGCGAACACTTCCGGTTTGGCCGTCACCGGCCGACAGGCATGGCCTCCTGGCCGCAATAGCAGCATAGGGGGCGATATACAGGCTGGGAACGCGAACAATCACTCGCGTTCTCATGCCTGTCGGCCGGTGACGGCCAAACCGGAAGTGTTCGCCGGCGGGTCCTGGAGCATCAGAGCGGGGCTGTGAGGGCACCGATTGGCTGCAGGGGGCTTAGGGAAGTCCCAGGTGAGTTAATCTCATTTTTTTTCCAGGCTTTAGGTTCACTTTAAAAACGCTAATCGCTACACAATCACTGGCAAAACGCTTACATTTGTTAAACTCACTACCAAAATTGCCAGAAAACGCTCATAATATCGCTTACAAAACGCTAGTGATTGTGATCAGCGATAACGATTTGTAGTGGGTTCCAGGTCTCACACTTTCTTCCTCACAGGTCTGCTTTAAGTTTGGCGTGAAATAGTGAACTCTGCTCAATAATTTGACAGTGGGTGGGTAGTGGGAGTACTTTGTTTTCTACTCTGTTTCTATTACTGTTATCACCGGTATTGTTTTTATAAAAATAGATCTAGTCCCACAATGCAAGTTTACATTTACCTTGGTGATGCCTAAAACACCTATATTGGGACTTGAAGAGGTGGAGCCATTTCCTGTGCCAAGCAAGCCCGCTATAACGCAGCAAAGTCCTTCTATGCAGATCCCTCTGTAAGAAAAAAAGCATTTCAATATGTCTTGACACTAAGTCGCATGTCCAACAAGAGAAGTACAACTCAATTTTGTCTATCTTATTATTACAAGGACATATTAAAGTATTTTTTTTTAGCAGAACATCACTGAAATGGTTAAAGAGACTCTGAAGCGAGTTAGATAGCCTTTGATTATAGTAAAGGACCATACATAGAGCTAAACCGCCGCTATCCCGCAGCAAAACAAGGGGGTTTTACCCCCCAAATCCCCTCTCGTGTCCGGGGAGCGCTTCCTGCTTGAGGCAGAGCTAATGGCTGTAGCTCTGCCTCTCAGTGCGTCAATCCCCGCTGATCGCCGCCTCTCCCGGCCCCTCTCAATCTGCCTTCACAGAGAGGGGCGGGGGAGAGGCGGAGATCCGCCAGCAGATTGACGCGCATGGAGGCAGAGCTGCAGCTCAAAGCTCTGCCTCCATGAGCAGCAAAATCCACGACCAAGAAAGTAGTGGATTTTGCAGGGGAATTTGGGGGTAAAAACCACTGGTTTTGCAGCGGGATAGCGGGCGGTTTAGCTCTATGTAAGGTCCTTTACTATAATCAAACCCTATCTCACTCGCTTAAGAGTCTCTCTACACAAAGCACTTTGTCCTGCTATTCAGCTTCAAATCTGCATCCAAACTGGAGATAACAGTATCTTTGTTTGCATTATAATGATGATACATTTGTGTAAACACAGTGTAACAAGTGAAAAGGAGCTCTCTGTGAATCTCTCTCTGTGCTTCAGACACACACATACAGTTCAGAATAGCTCATTAGAAGATGTTAATATATAATAAAAAGCAGTTTGAATAAAATGCAATAACAGCTTTTAGGGCACGATAAACTACACTTTGGAAACTTGTAATTTGTAAACAGACAATATTACTTATGCACAAAAGCAAATATAACTGTATGAGTAATAAAAAAAGTAGGAAAACACATTTTTATTAAATGTTATGTCAGAGTTTCAGACCACTTTAACCAGCAATCAAAGTATTCCAGACAAAAAAAAAGGTTTTGAATAAAAAGAAAGTTGAAAAAGACATAAATAATACAGACATAACTGGCCTAATTTAATAGTAAAATAATCCTCGGCGCTGTCTCTTTAAAACGACCCAGCCTCTGTACAGCCTGCAGCCACCCGGCACTCAACAATGGAAGTAAGTGGCCATCACCCAATACATAAAAACACAGTCAGGCTGAATATATAGTACAGGGAGGGTACCATTTATTACTCTTGACACAATAAATGCAATCAAAACATAAACTCACATTGAGGGTCCATGCAAACTGGTCCCTGTTGCATAAAACATAAGATATTGCACTATTCACAATGTAAAGTGCACCTTATATCAGATAAAGCCACTTCAGATAGGATCAATAATAACTGTCTCTGGTATGTAAAGGACTTGCCCTATACTTGGCACCTATAATTGGCTACCTATACTGGGGGCAACTATACCTGGCTACCTATACTGAAGGCACCTATAGCTGGCTACCTATACTGGGGACACCTATACCTGTATTCCTATACTGAGGGTACCTATTTCAGGCTATCTATACTGGGGCACCTATACTGGAGGCACCTATACTGGGGACACCTATACCTACTACTTGGCACCTATAATTGGCTACCTATACTGGGGGCAACTATACCTGGCTACCTATACTGGGGCACCTATACTGAAGGCACCTATACCTGGATTCCTATACTGAGGGTACCTATTTCAGGCTATCTATACTGGGGCACATATACTGGAGGCACCTATACTGGGGACACCTATACCTACTACTTGGCACCTATAATTAACTACCTATACTGGGGGCAACTATACCTGAATTCCTATACTTAGGGTACCTATTTCAGGCTATCTATACTGGGGCACCTATACTTGACTACCTATACTGAGGGCACTTATACCTGGCTACCTATACTGGGGCACCTATACTGGGGGCACCTATACCTGACTTCCTACCTATACTGAGGGCGTTTTTTTGTTGTTGTTTTTTTATTGCATCGCGGCTATAACGTGCGCTGCAAATTTTCGGATGCTGGATGATCATTCCAAATGGGGGAAGTTTGCTTCAGGCAGCAAAAAGTCTAGAACCGGCCCAGAACGCAGTGCTATCCCATTCAGTGTGGGTCAGTGCTGAAATTGAGAGCAACAAAGGTGTCACCTGTTTCTGTAAAACACATATTAAACGCATATTGCATTGCAGAGTAATGTGAGACTGTGCTTGGTTCTATTGTCATATAAAACTGGAAGGTAAGAAAGAATTTATGGAATGCAGCATCGTCAAATGAACCATAAAATATTTTATATGTGAAGCAACACCGCCCTCTGCTGTTGTAAATAGCACATACCGTTTAACAAGGAACACGCTGAAACCTGAATTCTTCACCTTCATTTTCCTATCATGCATTGCAAGAGTAGTAACAGCACGGTGTAAGGCCCAGTTCACACCTAAAATCACAATACGTTAGCGTTTTTTGGGAGTGATTTTCCACGATTAACGCGGGAAAATCACTGGACACTGTAGCGTTTTGGGAGCGATCGCGATTAGCGATTCTATACATGCTAAACGTGATCACTCAGAAATTGCAGGCAAAATGCTGCATGTAACTCGTTTGCAGTTAACACTAACCGCAAAAAGCAGCGATCGTGGCAGTGAGAACACTGCCATAGGATTAAATAGCTAGCGGTTTTAAAAAAAAACGCTAGCGGTTTGTGGTGAGCAGGAATTACGCGATTCCCACTCAAGTGTGAACGAGCCCTTAGGGCTCATTTCCACTATAGCGAATTCGCATGCGTTTTTCGCATGAAAATTCGCATAGCAATACAAATGAATGGGACTGTTTCCACTTGTCAGGATTCCTTTGCGTTTTTTTGTGCAGAAAAAATTCGCATGGCAAAGCCATCAGAATTCGCATACAGCATACCGCTATGCGAATCGCATACAATGTATTTAATAGGAAATTAGCATGAGGTTTGGGCATGCGAATTTTAATGCGAATTCGCATAGAAACAATGGAAAAGCACACCAGCACTGCCATGGTTAAATTCGCATACATCGTCATCCATGCGAATTCGCATGAAAATTCGTATAGTCCCACATGCGAAATTCGCATCCGCATGCGAATTTTTACCGCGGTGATTTGCACCGCACAAGTGGAAATGCAGCCTTAGGATGGTCTTATGTGTGGCATGTGTAGGGCTGAAGCAGTGTCGGACCGGGAGGTGGAAAAACGGAGGAAATCCACCTTCTGGCCAAGCAGCAGTAACCCTGTGTTATCACTCCCAATAGAAACCTGCAGCAAGTCTTCACTGTGAGCGGCGACACCTGATTACTGCTGCTTGGCCAGCAAGTGGATGTCCTCAGCTTTTCCAGCTCCCAGTCCGACACTGGGCTGAATTACATCAAAATTTGCCATAAAGTACAATGTGCTAAGAACATCTGTGTGGTGCCCCCTCCTGCAGGTATCACCCCAGGCATCTGCCTGGTTTGCCTATTCCTAAAGGCAGCTGTGGATAAGAATACAGTTTAGTCAGTTCAATTTTTCAGTAGAAAAATACATATATTTACACAGATCTGTACAGCAGTCCTAAAAGAGGGACACATAAGGAAGAAAGAGGGACAGAGGGATTTGGTTCCAAAGAGGGGCTGTCCGTCCAAAAAAAAGGGAGTTTAAAAAAAGTTGGGAGTTATGTAACTACTACATGCATTATTGGAATGGGCTCAGCAGGAGAAAAGCTTGAGATACACGTGCACATAAAATAAAACTGTACCTGTTGATGGCATGCACTGGTGGGGGAGGAGCTCCTGATAGCCTAGCACAGGCATAGTAATCACCCATGGATTCAATGATCCCAGCGAGTGTAGCACTAAACATGCCTAGCACACCAGCAATGGTAATAGCAGGCAACCCCCACTGACCTAGAAAAGATAAAATAGAATAATTACATCTGCACTATGTTGCTAATGATGTCATAACGTTCTGAAGTAAATCTAATGTTATTGAAAAATAATATTTTTCATGGCAAAATAAAAAGCCAAAGATCACTTAAAGGATACCCGAAGTGACATGATGAGATAGACATGGGTATGTACAGTGCCTAGCACACAAATAACTATGCTGTGTTCCTTTTTTTCTTTCTCTGCCTGAAAGAGTTAAATATCAGGTATGTAAGTGGCTGACTCAGTCCTGACTCAGACAGGAAGTGACTACACAGTGTGACCCTCACTGATAAGAAATTCCCCCTTTTTTATCTCTTTCTTTCTCTCAGAAGCCATTTTCTGCTAGGAAAGTGTTTTATAGTTGGAATTTTTTTATCAGTAAGAGTCACACTGTAGTCACTTCCTGTCTGAGTCAGGACTGAGTCAGCCACTTACACAGCATAGTTATTTGCGTGCAAAGCACTGTACATACACATGTCTATCTCATCATGTCACTTCCGGTATCCTTTAATATCAAGATTAAGAAAGCTTAAAGTGTAGATGAGGCAAACCTTGGGTACAAAAATACATACTTACCTATAGAGGCTTAATCCTATAGGCTCCCCACGCCATCTTCTTGTCCCACATTGCTGAGCGCTGACCCTTAGAAGAAAACCGATATGGGCTTGTTGGTAGGAACACTGAGGTCGTGCTCCTCCTCAGTGAGGAGCATGGTGGTACGGCGCCTGCGCAGGTACGCCCACGCCTGTGCAATAAGCTGAAGCTGCTCACGCTGCGGAGGCGTAGCCATGCTCACATGGGTGAAGCACCGCCGCACTCGCATCAGAAGAGGAGTCAGTCCCCGTTGTTCTGGTGGGTCCTGGGCAGTGGTGGACATCCAGATGACAAAGTGGGAAGCCTACAGGCTTCACTTTGCTTAGGTAAGTCTTTGATTTTTTTCACCCAAGGTTCGCCTTGGGTTTGCTGTAAAGGGGTGGGAACCCAGTAAGTCCTGTAATAGAAACTAAACTCAAACTAGCCAAAGGACTACATACAAAAATATGGGCGCAACTAAATGGAAAAAAAAGAAGTTAAAGAGAATCCGAGGTGGCATGTGATAATCCTAACAGGACCAAGAGTCATGTCGTGTGCACAATGACACGCCTCTGGGTCACTGTAGCGCCGCTGCCAGCCACCCTGCGCCGTGCTGAACCCCTTTAAAAGATCGCCAGCCTAACCACAATCTGCTTGTCACTAGCTGGCTTTATTTATGTGAGACTGTCAATCAGCCTGATAGCATCTCCGCCTGGATTCCAGGCTTCCTCCGCAGCTCCCTGCCTCTGTTAGCTTCCACCAATAGGAAGCCAAGCCGCAACCCAGGAAGTACTTCCTGGGTCGCAGCTTGGCTTCCTATTGGTGGAAGCCATTTTTTCCATTGATATGAATGGGTGAAATCTGATTTGCTGCTTGTAGCTGCGCCCAGGTGTGCAGGGGGGACGCGAGACCCCCAGAACATATCATCCCAGGTAGTAAGGGATCTGTATACCAAGTTTCGTTCAAATCGGTCAAGCCGGTTTTGCGTGATCGCGACACGCACGCACGCACGCACGCACGCACACACACACACACACACGCACACACACACACACACACACACACACACACACACTTTTATATATATATATATAGATTAATATTGCAGACAGGATATATTGGTTGTCACCTCCAGTATGCAGTAAAGTAACAGAACACACCATGCACTTTTCAATTCACATCCCGTTTTCCATGGAGACAATGATCGGATCAGACAACAATATACAGCTTACTGACTGCCAACAACCAATCCTAGCTCGATCTCTTACTCGATTTGAAGCAAATTGGACGTGTTACAAAAATATCAATCGAAATACTAGCTATCGTTCCATCTGTATGTACTTTCAATTCATTTAAGATCGATATCCATTTGGAAAGATGATTGTAAATCTGATCGGAATTGAAAAAAATTGCATACAAATATGTGTGACAGTGACAGAGCTGTCCCCGTATCGCAGTGCTGTACAAGGTTTTCCGGCGGCTGGCAGGCTGTTTACAACTGATCGGGCATGCGCGATCCCCGCTAATATCCGCCCCAGGACTTGACGCCGATCTGCATTGGGCGGTCCTGGGGGAGCCACTCTGCGCCGGTCGCAGAGAGGTTAAGAGGGAATACAAGTCTGAATAAAAATGTGCTTTAGGGTCTATTTGCACTAGGCAGAGCTGGATCATCCACAAGGCAAACCTAGGCATTCGCCTAGGGCCAGGAGAGAGTTTAGGGGTCTAATTGACGCTAGCCCCAACTAAATCTTACTAAAAAAGTCATTGGTGGGCAAAAACTGCCTTCTTGCCTAGGGCTTCATTTCATCTTAACCTTTTTCTGCCACTAGGAGCCACGTTTCTGATTTTGCCGTGGCTTCTGCACTGCTTTGAAGCACAAGACAAGTTAGTGAAGAAGCACCCGATGAGTGTGGCCAGAAATCGAATAATGGGTCGACACCACCAAAAGTCAGGTTATAGCTCTTTTATTGTGAAAACCAAGGGCTGCAATGACAGACTGCTGTTTCGGGCGGTAGTGCTCTATCGCCTGAAACAGCAGTCTGTCATTGCAGCACTGTTTTTCACAATAAATGAGCTATAAACTGACTTTTGGCGGTGCCGACCCATTCTTCGATTTCTGTACTGCTGCGAAGCCGCAGCCCAGATTGCTAAACCGTGCTACACATGGCTATAGGGATTCAGGTGC
Source organism: Hyperolius riggenbachi (assembly GCF_040937935.1). Lineage (NCBI taxonomy): Eukaryota > Metazoa > Chordata > Amphibia > Anura > Hyperoliidae > Hyperolius > Hyperolius riggenbachi. The sequence goes on along the minus strand of NC_090648.1, from coordinate 483,597,724 downwards.
ACACTGCAGAAAACTGCAGCATGCCGTCTAGATGAACCCCGCAGTATGATCTGGACGGCAAGCCATTACGGGGATAGGCATAATTTCCTAACCCCTCTGGCATGCGGGGAAACGCTGCAGATCCGGACGTCGTAAAAACGGGCCCTTAGGGTCAATGTAAACTGGTAATGGAGGAAATTAGAAATACATACAAGGGTATGGGAAACGGAACCATGGAGAGCTGGACATGATTTCACCTCTTGCGTCAGTTCTGGCTTTGTTTCCTGGTGGAAACACATTAGTCAGTGTCAGAATATAACACAGCAGCCACACAAGCAGAATAGCCATGATAATCTGAAAAAGAAAACAGTGTGGATTTTAACTTGATGCAAAAAAAATAAATAAAGACTTGTATGTAAAACAAAACACATTGGGGTGTATTTTCCAAATGTTCTTCCGACAGTTTGGTAACTCATGTTACCTAACTCTTTTAGTCCCCAATATTTTCCCCGAGCTGCTTGGTTACTCTGTTGTTTTGGTCCAAGCCCTTTCTTTCCCACAGAGCCTTATCAATCCCTGCCATGCACTGAGGATGGCCAACAGTCCGAAACAGGCTGACTGCATGTGGGGTTGATGTGGTTCTGTAACATTTAAAGCTATAGGCTTATACACCAGCAGTTCTGGGTATAAGCCTGGCTTTCAGGGGCATAAAGAGAGAGTTTGTATATTCAGCAGTGATGCATTGTGGAGACCAGTCACCCACTTAAAGGGACCCTGAGCAGTAGCTAGAATAAAAAAAAAGTACTTACCTTGGGCCTTCCTTAAAGTGAACCAGAGACGAAGCACCCTTGTGTATTTTACCATAGAAATCAGTGGGAACATTAGAGAAAACATTTACCATGCTCTCTGTTCCATCCTCACTGCTAAAAGTGTCTGTTATCTAGCTGAGATAAGAATCCCGGACTGAGCATTGATTCTGGCTTTGCTATAATGACTCAGCTATAATGATTCCTGAGCAAAGCCAGCAGGGGGCAGGCTTGGACTTGAAGACAGCAAAGAACACAGTCTCAGCTATAATTATTCTGTAGCAAAGCCAGACCGACTGCTTAGTCGGGATTCTTATCTTAGAGGTGATAACAGGCAAATTAAACAGAGAACAATGTAACAAAGAGCAGATTAGGTGTTTACTGTCATGTTCCCACTGATTTATAAGGTAAAATACATGAGGTTGCTTCATCTCTGGTTCTCTTTAAGCCCACAGTAGGTTAGAGTCATAAGTTAGAGTTAGAAAAGCGCGCATGCGCAGACCTGTCACGCCACGTATTAGTGTCGCCACAGACAGGAGGACGCCGGGGGACCTCGCGGCCTATGGTGGGCTGGAGGAGGCCCAAGGTAAGTGACATTTTTTATTCTAGATACTGCTCAGGGTCCCTGAAAAGCTGAATTATCACAAATTCCTTCTGTTTTAAGAAAGCAAACTCCACTTAGTGTTGGCTTTTTAGTAAGAGGGCTTCTCGGTCTCCTTTAGTCCCCTTTACTTTCCTAGCAGTTTTGGGTAAAGCTGAGCTGCTTGGGTATTCTGTAACTCATGTTGTGTTATTATTACCAGGGTCAGGCCCGGATTTACCTCACAGGAGCCTATAGGCACAGATGTCCTGGCACCCTAGATTTTGCCCTTTGTGAACTTACCACCGAACCGTACCGCAAGTGTGCTCGTTGGCCTGACTGTCACTCCTCCCTTACATCCCTTGCCCAACATAGGTGGCTACAGGTGCCCCCAAGTATTAGGTAGCTAGATGTACCCTCAGTATTAAGTAGCTAGACATGCCCCTGACTGAAGGGAGATCTGATCAGTGGAATGCAGAGAGCAGAGTGAGTAACCTCTGATTTATACTCTGAACAGGACTCTGCAAGGGAAGGAGGGAGGGAGGTGCTCAGGGAGGGGAGTGAGCCGCCTTCCCAGCTCAGGCGTCTGTAGGCACGTGCCTGTAAATCCGGCCCTGACCAGGGTCACGTAGGCTTCTCAAGTAACCTAGCGTATGGTACCCTTACAATGAGCATGTTCCCTGGGGTCACTAATAGTGCAACACACTAGGGATGCTCATTCGGATTCCGCGGAAATGCAATTTCCGAAATTCCGATCGGAAATTGCATTTCCGCATCGGAATGCGGAAATCGGTAATGCAAGTGCGTTAGGCGGATTTCCGCCGGAAATCGTGGAAATTTCCGCCGGAAATCGCGGAAATTCCACCCGACTTTAACATCGATTTTATCAAAAACTATAAGGTCTTTTTGAAAACTTTTTTTTTTGCATATTGTTCACAAGATTCAGTTTAATAAACCCTGAAAATTTAGTGTTTCTAGGACTTAAGGGGGCTTTGCTATTAATCGCTAAAGTCGGCGGATTTTTACTGTAATGTAAAATGCAGAAAATCTGCATCTGCCTATTTACTGCATTTTAATTACAGTAAAAATCTGCCGACTTTAGCAGTTAATAGCAAAGCCCCCGTAAATCCTAGAAACACCAAACTTTTCAGGGTTTAGTAAACAGAATCTTCTGAACCAGATGCAAAAAAAAGTTTTCAAAAAGACCTTATAGTTTTTGAGAAAATCGATGGTAAAGTCGGGCAGAATTTCCGCGATTTCCGGCGGAAATTCCGCATTGGAATGCGGAAATTGGTAGCGGAAAGCGGAATCGGTAATTGGTACATGACGGAATGCATAATTACCGCGGAATCGGAAATTGGCATTCCGACCATCCCTACAACACACGCTCCCTGTCAGAAGTGCCAGTAAAATAACTGTGCCCTACCAGCACATGGCAATTTTACTGACATTTAGTAAATACGCCCCATTAAAAGCATTTAAAATGTAACTCAGTTGTACCATGAAAGTCTTATATGTGTGTATATATACAGTACATCCATTTCCACATTTTGTTATGTTACAGCCTTATACCAAAATGGATTCAATTCATTTTTTTCCTCAGAATTCTACACACAACACCCCATAGTGACAACGTGAAAAAGTTTGCTTGAGATATTTGCAAGTTTATTAAAAATAAAAAAAAATTGGGAAAGCACATGTTAATAAGTATTCGCAGCCTTGAACATGAAGCTCAAAATTGAGCTCAGGTGCATTCTGTTTCCCCGATCATCCTTGAGATGTTTCTGCAGCCTAATTGAAGACCACCTGTGGTAAATTCAGTTGATTGGACATGATTTGGAAAGACACACACCTGTTTATATAAGGTCCCACAGTTGACAGTTCATGTCCGGGCACAAACCAAGCATAAAGTCAAAGGAATTGTCTGCAGACAGACATCCAAGACAGGATTGTCTCGAGACATATATCTGGGGAGGGTTACAGAAAGATTTCTGCTGCTTTGAAGGTCCCAATGAGCACAGTGGCCTCCATCATCTGTAAGTGGAAGAAGTTCAAAACCACTAAGTCTCTTCCTATAGCTGACCGGCCATCTAAAATGAGCTATCAGGGGAGGAGGACCTTAGTCAGGGACGTGACCAAGAACCTGATCTCTGTAAGAGCTTCAGATGTCCTCTGTGGAGAGAGGAGAATCTTCCAGAAGGGCAACCATCTTTGCAGCTATCCATAAATCAGGCCTGTATGGTAGAGTGGCCAGACGGAAGCCACTCCTTTGTAAAAGGAACATGGCAGCCCGCCTGGAGTTTACCAAAAGGCACCTGAAGGACTCTCAGACCATGAGAAACAAATTGCCAGGCATCATGTTTGGAGGAAAGCCGGCTCCACTCATCACCAGGCCAATACCATCCCTACAGTGAAGCATGGTGGTGGCAGCATCATGCTGTGGGTATGTTTATCAGTGGCAGGAACTGGGAGACTGGTCAGGATAAAGGGAATGATGACCGCAGCAATGAGCGGAAAGAAAGTTTTTGGATTTACCAACTAAAGACTTTGGTCCCACATGGTTTAAATGTGGATATGAATTTAAAGGTATTTTTAAAATAAGTAAAATTTCATTAAGAATTGGATTGGGTTTCTTAACCCCACCTTGATGGTTGCTATGTGAGAATTACTTTATATATAGTTATATTGGTTATGCTATCAGCATGAAAATTGCTCATTATCCGCAACTTTCTAATTATCCACAAGATGTCCTAAATGGACCTTAACAATGCCAGCTAATCCCTCTGTCTCCACTAGATGGAGCTCCTCCCTGGCCCTGCATTGATTGGGCTTGGTAGTATAAATACAGGAGTAAGATGGGAAGGTTAACGTGATGACGTAGCACGTCCTGAAGAAGCTCCGGTGGGCGGGGCGAAACGCGTAGACGTCATGCTACGCTTCCTTTCATGCTGGGAGTCGCTGTTTGATCCTTAGGAGCCGCCGCCATTACTACACATATGAGTCCGTGCTGAGCTGCCGCTACAGTTACACTATTTGCCACCTGGGACTGCCTGCGAACTTGCTACAAAGCCCGGACACCAGATAAGATAAGTGCTGCCTATGCCTTTCTCTGAGCCTAAAAGCTAAAACCAAGCATAATCCAACTTGCATAGACTGCCTGCTGACCGCCATAGACGGCATGCATCCGCCACTTGGAACTGTCTGTGAACTGATTACGCAGTCCGGATGACAGATAAGATGAGTGCTGTTTTTGCTGTTGCTTTGTTTCAGTCCTAAAGCCTAATTGGGCGCAATCTAACATGCATTGACTGCCTGCTAGTCCTAAATGGGATCTGCGAGTTATGCAGACCAGACGGATGTGCGCTTTTTATAACAGCATTTGATACGCTTTGTGGGCATTGTACACTTGTGGTAGCTCTATGGCACTATCTGCAGGCTAAAAAGTCTCCATCTATGCAGATCTATGTACGTCTGATGGACATTTACCACACTAAGAGTGCCAGTTTGCCACTTTGACTTTCTGTGTCATCAAGTGAGGCCGCAACAAAGCATATTTACTCAGATGAACTCTGCTCTATATGCATTTATGATTGGCACTTCAATCTCTGGACATATCTTATGATTTGGAGTTATCTTTACAGCGACTAGGTGGCAATACTGCATACTTTTCAATATCAGCGCGCAGCTGCGATCAGGCTGTGAACATTATAGAATATTTGGTCAATGACTAAATATGTGGAAAATAGTCTGACGTAATACTGTATATTTTTGTCAGCCCCATATGTCCTTTATGGCATAGGACTCAATGATTCAATTCAATCTTTCTACAGCGGCTCCCAGCAACACTAAATAATTTGCTTGCTGGCATATGTGTATTCTATGAATAGATGTTATACTAGATCACATTGATTGCACCGATTATCCTCTGTGAGGGGTGCCCTTCAAAATTATATAATGGCTACCTATTAGGTCCCTCACAGTATTCAGGATATGGTGCATACTAGGTCTCCCTTGCAGCTGTATCCTCACGCTGGCCCTTGGTCTTAGGTTTGTTACTTTGTATGATCAGGCTGGTTGTGCCTATTTCCTGCCTCTGAGAGTGTTTATGACCTTTTTCTATGATACACTTTATTCTAAGTTTAGGTCGCCCCATGAGGCGGAGATGGGTATCCCCAGCTTGGACCTGATCGGATAGGTTTATGGGGCTTATCCTTGTCCTAACATAGCGGACCCCTGGCACCTTATTCTCTATTTAGGTTGTATATCGCTATTGTGGTCTCCTCGCGGAGGTAGATAAGGATATCGCCAAGGTCCATTTTCTATGTGAAGGCTGTATGTACATCCTTTAGGCCCCTCCCTTCCCTTTCAATAGGCTTAGAGCTGATAGCTTTTATACATATATATATATCTATTCCTACCTGATCAATTTGTCCTGCCTAGTTACAGGTTCCTCTAAGGGCCAGGATATGAGCATTGCTGGAAAAGATCTATTCATTATGAAGGTTCCCCCCTGGGTGATCGGTGTCAGCAGCAGCACTTTGTATTGCATTATCATACAATTCTGTGTCAGTAAATTCTGACATTATTTAAATATAGTGTGTGTGTATATGCATAATTGAATTTTTCAATACATATTCATATTTTTAATAAAGTGTAGTATTTTTCGAGCAGCATATACTGGTTTGTGCTTTTTGGTTTATTTTTTTAATGAGCAGAGACATCCTGGATAAAAACCTGCTCCAGAGTGTTCTTGGACTTCGATTGGGGTGACAGTTTCTCTTTCAGCCTGACAACGATCCTAAGCTGACAGCCAAGATATCCAAGGAGTGGCTTCAGGACAACTCTGTGAATGTCCTTAAGTGGCTCATCCAGAGTCCAGACTTGAATCCAACTGAACATCTCTGGAAAGAATGGCTGTGCACCGACGCTTCCATTCTAACCTGATGGAGCTTGAGAGGTGCTGCAAAGAGGAATTGGCGAAACTGGCCAAGGATAGGTGTGCCAACTAGCTTGTGGCTTTATATTTTCAAAAAGACTTGAGGCTGTAATTGCTGCCAATGGTACATGGTACAGTAGTGAACAAAGGCTGTTATACATGTGATCATCAGCTTGAGAAACACTTCCTATATCTGTATATTGGTATGTAGCCCTGTCCTCTCGGTGATGTTTAGCCCATGCTATTTAGTTATGCAGCCTTCTCCTCCCTGTGGACCCTGGGAGACCAGGTGTTGTTTTTGCTAACTTCAGAGTACGCAATAAACAAGCATTTTGCAGTGATGCAACCACCAGCAGTAAAGATGTGGCCACCTGTGATCCATTTCAGAATGTAAATGAAGGAGAGGAAAGATATTACAATGGGCAAAAACTGACATAGGCCTCAATTCACTAAGCTTATCTTCTGTCTTCAATAACTCTTCTAGAGTTGTTACCATGGTGATAAGGCATGTAGTATTCAGGAAACATTTTACCTCAGGCAAGCCTAAAGTTAACTCTTCTGTCTTTAAGTTAACTCTCCAATCCTTAAAATAACTCCAGAGTTAAAGACAGGCTGTTAATTAACTGTGTGTGAAAATAACTACAGAGGAGGTAAATTAACTACAGAGGAGGTAAAATAACTACAGAGGAGGTAACTTAAGGAATGAAGAGATAAGATAACTCTCTCGCTGTGTGGAGGTAAGTTTTCTCTTGCCTTATTATCTCCAGCGTGATCTTAGTGAATTGAGGCCTAAATCATTTATAAATGAATATTGTAAAAAATGTAACAATTTTATTCTTATAAGTACTTCTTTATCTTTTGTTCAACCATCTTTTCTAGTGGGGCGGGGCTAAACCAGAGGCGCCCATTTTACCACCCAAATGACTTGCTTCGGTTGTAGCAACCCTGCATCCCAGTATAATACGATTGATTACTGTACTTACCGGAAACATTTTGAAGATTTGCATTCTGTAAGTTGTCCACCCTTTTCCAATTTTATAACCAGGCAAAACAAGGGTAACATTTCGTAAGTACTGAGCAAATAATATTATCAGCACTAAAACCCTGTGAAAGACACATTATTTTATATACATTAATGAGAACGTAATCATTATAGCAAAACATTTATTCATTTTACATTCACCTTATTGCCATAGGTCACTTTAAAGAAAAACTGTGACCAAGGATTAAACTTCATCCCAATCAGTAGCTGATAACCCCTTTCCCATGAGAAATCTATTTCTTTTCTCAAATAGATCATTAGTTGGGTATGTACGGTTGATATTGCGGTGAAACCCCTCCCACAGTGTGATGTCAGGACCTGGGTCCTGACAGTTTCCTGTCTGTGAGCTTTGTTGCATTGTGGGAAATAACAGCTGTTTCCAACTGCCAAGGAACCAGTATCTACCTCTGTGCATATATGTATATCTATAAAACAACATTTTTTAGCCTATCGCATTGTTAGGGGGAGTGGTTATAGATAATAGCAGTTGGTGCTGTCTGCTCTTTTTCATGTCTGCCAGTAGTAAAGATGATGATGTGCAGGCTGATTGTGGATAATTACATGGTGAATATCAATCATTTCTGATCTCTCGTCTACTGTATTTTTTTAAATTTTCACTTTGCAATGTATGGATTTATTCACCCCCCACCCCCCCCCCCCCCTTTTTCGCTACAGTTCCTCCTTAATGCCTGGCTTTAACCACTTTGCACCCAGACCTTGTTTCCCACTTATGGACCAGAGCCGATATGTCCCTATTTAATCAGCAACATAGTTATCCCTACTTGTGACACCTAAATTAAATATATATCTTTTTTTCTCAAACTATTTTGTTTTCTATGTAGTTTAATAGGAAAAAGAGGGAAAAAATTTGAAAAAAACACATTATTTATCAGTATTACCAATTCCAGTTTAAAAATAAAAAGTGCTATTGTACATAAAAACCACAAATTTTGTTTGGCTATTTGTATTGGTTATCGCAAAACTTGAATTACAGTCCTGTCACAATTTACGGTGAAGATATTTGATTCTGAAATAATGCTACAATGTATATTTTTCATTGTGAACTGAGAAAATGGCAAAAATCAATCTTATTGGATCAGGGAACATATATTCCCTTTCACCAAATAGTGCTGCAGCATATAGTGCAGGAGGTTTAGCACAGGAGCAAGGCCAATTGTGCACAGCTTCAGCTACACAACTTATATCTATGCCCTAGTGGCTTAGATGAAGTCACAGAGGACGTACATACACTGTAGTGGTGGTAAAAGTGGTTAAGCAAATATCTAGGTGTGCTGTCTGATGGCTTTGCTGAGTGTTCTGTATATGAACATGAATGAGTAGATGAATGAATGAGTAAATGAATGAGCTAATAATAATATCTCTAAATATACAATTTAAAATTTAGGTCATGACCTGAAGCCAGATATAGGCCGAGTTCTCCCTTCTAACAACTCAACTGCCAGCCCATGATTGATCATGATATTCCTGTAATATGGTCTCTCTTAATGCCTCTGACCCTTTAGATATGATAAGCTTTCATATAACTTTTATGCCGTGCTTTTCTCCTGGCGGACACAAAGCGCTTTAGAGTTGCAATCACTTAGGGGAACGCTTCACGGGCATTAAAGCGGAACTCCAGTGAAAATAATGTAATAAAAAAAGTGCTTTATGTTTACAATAATTATGTATAAATGATTTAATCAGTGTTTGCCCATTGTAAAATCTTTCATCTCCTTGATTTACATTCTGACATTTACCCCATGGTGACATTTTTACTGCTGGCAGGAGATGTCTGTGTAAGGAGATGTTGCTTACAGCTGTAAAAAGCTATTTCCCACAATGCAATGAGCTTCACAGATAGGAAACTGTGAGGATCATGGTCCTCACAGTTTCTTGTGGGAGGGGTTTCACCACAACATCAGCCATACATCGCCCCCTGATGATCCGTTTGTGAACAGGAAAAGATTTCTTATGGGAAAGGGGGTATCAGCTACTGATTGGGATGAAGTTCAATTCTTGGTTACGGTTTCTCTTTAAGGAGCACTAGGGGACCCATTTGCTTATAGATTCCTTACTGTCTTACCTACTGGCTTGAGCCAGGACTCAAACTCTACATCCAAGGCAGAACCATTAACCAGTACACTATCCAGCTGCTCTACAATGTATTCCTCCATCTGTTGTTATCCTTTTTTTCCCCATTTACCGTATTCTTTGGCATATAAGATGCACTTTTTCTCCCCCAAAAATAGGTTGAAAAAGTCCCTGGGTCTTATATGCCGAAAATCAGAGAGTCCCCAACTTACGATGGCCCACTGATACGAACCGCCAATGCACCTCGACATTGGGGACTCGCTGTATCGTCCTCCTGTGTCATCCTCTGGTCCCGCCTGGTCTCCTCAGCTACTCATGTGTAAATACGATTAGCGGCAGCCTGTCTAACCTCATCCAGTAACTCCCTCAGCAAACACAGACATCTCATCTCCTGCACTGCTCCCCTAGTGTCGGGTTCTGCTGATGACGTGATCAAGGACCAGAGGGGGACAGAAATGGACACAGGGGACCAGAGGAGGACACAGTGGGACACACAAGAGAACACCAGGGGACAGAATGGGACACACAGGAAAAAGGAGGACACAGGGGGACAGAAGGAGACACACAGGGGGAGCAAAGGACACAGAGGACAGAAGGGGCACAGGAGGACACATGGGAACACAGGAGGACAATGATTGGGGGCGAACATCTACAAAATGCTCCTGGAATATGGACACTCCAAGTTTAGTATATATATTTTCATTTTCCTGGCTTTTTCCCTCTAAACCTAGGTGCATCTTAAAAACAGTAATTTCATCTTCCTGGAAGGCCAACATCTGTCTTCCTGAGAGGTTACACCCATTATGTCTGATTTATCCCCTTTCTGGTCTCTATCAGCTTGTGAGATATATTCGGGATCCAAGCTGCCCTGAGCTTATTTAAAATTGTCTTCTTTTATTTGGCAAGTGCTTGTAAGCATCATTTTAGACAGTAGCTGTGTTTACTTAAAGGGGCACTATGGCGAAAAATTGTAAAATTAAAATATGTGCAAATATAGACAAATAAGAAGTACGTTTTTTCCAGAGTAAATGATCCATAAATTACTTTTCTCCTATGTTGCTGCCACTTACAGTAGATGGTAGAAATCTGACAAAAGCGACAGGTTTTGGACTAGTCCATCTCTTCATAGGGGATTCTCAGCAAGGCTTTTATTCTTTATAAAGATATTCCCTAAAAAGGATTTAAACAATGACGCTGGCCAGGTTTCCTGCTTGCAATACAGTTTTTGGCAGTTGGGCAGAGCAACTGCCATTCACTAAGTGCTTTTGAAAATAAATACATCCCTGAGAATCCCCCCATGAAGAGATGGGGTAGTCCAAAACCTGTTGCTTCTGTCAGATTTCTACTACCTACTGTAAGAGACAGCAACATAGGAGAAAAGTAATTTATGGCTCGTTTTACTTTTATTGGAAAAAACGTACCTCTTATTTGTCTATGTTTGCACATATTTTAAATTCTACAATTTTTCGCCCTAGTGCCCCTTTAAGTTCAGATAAATTAGTGGCTGGGCATTTGGAGTCATACCCATGAAATGTTTAAAAAAAATGTACGGTACTTTTAAAGAAAGTATTTTTAAATTTCTGATTCAGCTTCACTAAAATCCATGAATACAGAAGAACCTGACAAGTTGAACTAAACTTAAAGAGAAACTCCAACCAAGAATTTAACTTTATCCCAATCAGTAGCTGATACCCCCTTTTACATGAGAAATCTATTGCTTTTCACAAACAGACCATCAGGGGGCGCTGTATGACTGATAATGAGGTGAAACCCCTCCCACAAGAAGCTCTGAGGACCGAGGTACTGTTGGCAGTTTCATGTCTGGGAACCTTGTTACATTGTGGGAAATAACTGTTTAAAGCTGTCTCCAACTGCCAAAACAGCTAGCAGCAGCAACATAACCTGCCCACAGTAAAAATGTCACCATGTAATAAATGTCAGAATTTAAATCGGGGAGAGGAAAGATTTTACAATGAGCAAACACTGACTAAATCATTTATACATAATTATGGTAAAAATGAAGCACTTTTTTTATTACATTATTTTCACTGGAGTTCCTCTTTAAAGCAACCTGAGCACCATTTTTATCATTTTCTTTCAAAATGACCCTCCCCATAAGGGATGTTCATAATGGTGTGTGCCATTGGGGGCGGTACCTATCATTACTTAGCTACGGGGTGCTGCTCCGCTGGCCCTAATGGGATCCACCATCTCCTCCACCCGACTGGCAGCATCCGGAGGGTTTTGAAGCTCCCGGCAGTGTCTTTCTCTCATGTGTGCACTGCAATGCATGCTGGGAGATGTAGTCCGTGTATGAAAGCATAGCTCCGTACTCACTCTCCCAGCATGCATTGCTGCGTGCACGCACGAGAGAGACGCTGCCGGGAGCTTCAAAATCCTCTAGCTGTTGCCGGTCAGGTGGAGAAGATAGTGGATTCCGTAAGGGCCAGGGGCCAGAGGAGCAGCACCCCGCAGCTAAGTAATGATGCTCTCCCCAACCCCCGCACTCCTAAGGGCACACACCATTACAAAACTTCCTTATGGAGAGGTTCATCTTGAGAAAAAAAAATGGTGCTCTGGCGGGGGGGTTGCTAGGATCCTAGGAGATCCGGGGCACTTTAGCTGGAAAATCGGTGTGGCCTTGAACCAGAATGTGTGTGTGGTCATCAGTGGAGCCATGGTTACATGAACTTAACAGTGTTCTAAGTAGGGCTGCCCAGCAAAATGTTGGATGAAGCCCCCCTCTCTCCATCAATGCAATAAATAAATAAATGCAGCATATCACATAACTTGGCAGAGTTACCTGGCTGGTCTTGCTTTCTGCTAGGCTTGGCTGCTGCAGGTTATCTGGCAGTCCCTCCATAGCATTCCCTAAACTTCTAGTGGACCACCTTCCATGATCCTCCAACGGGCCTCCCATTGAGGCACCACAACTCTCAGCATGCCCCCATAAAATAACCACAGCTCACTGCATGCCCCCATAGAGGCACCACAGCACCCAGCATACCCCCCATTGATGCATCACAACTCCCAGCTGCCCACCATTGAGGCACCACAGATCCCAGCATGGGGAACAGCCACTAGGTCCCATGGGCTACCATTTAGCATAAACAAGGTTTCATTTGCGATTACTTTAATTTTTCCGCCGAAATCCACGGACATGTAATGGCGACGGAATTTAGTGCTGGCAGAATTCCGGAATTCCGGCGGAACGGAATTTTCTCTTTCCGATCATCCCTATGGGGGACATCGAGGGCATCCCAGAATAGATCCGTGGCACGTGCCACTGATCTTTGGGGCTAGCAATGCCCAGTATTATTACTATGCTATGGATTGAACAGCTTAATGTTTCTGTAATGTATCATTCATGTTTATTTTATATTCTGTTTTGATACCAGCTAATGTAATTAAGATCCTCTATTAATGCTGCTTCATGCTGGGAATACACCATGCGTTAGGCAGATAGATGGTTGGATAGATAATTTCCAACATGTCCCAACTCACTTTCGATCATTTACCACTCGATTTCTGATAGAAGTGAATGAAAATTGATAAAAAAAAAAGATAAAAGAATCGAGCAGGAAATCGAGTGGAAAAACGCATTGTGTATCCTCAGCAGTGTTGCTTGCGAATTTTCGCCCAAGCCATTTTCGCATCGAAAGTCCCGTTTTCGATTTCGGGGAATTTTCGCGAAAATCTTCAGAAATATTCACGTTTTCGACCAGCATTGAAAATTGAAGAAACTTTGCTTCATGCGTACGCTTATGGCCTTATGCGGAAAAATGTTTGCAATAATCCGCAAATACATGCGTGACTAAGCTTTGCATAGCGGTACTACGACTATGCGGACATACGTACGTGATGAACTACGAATTTAACGCGAAATTAACGGGCATTATGCGAAAATTAACGTGAAAATATTCGATCGAAAATTCGCCCGTTGAAACGAAATTAGGCGAAAATTCGGCGAAAAGAATTTTTGCATTTTCGCTCATCACTGATTTTTAGCATCAGATAGCTGGAGGTGACAAATGCTGAGTGGTCTCGACTCTCTAGACTTGTTTATTAATGAAACAATGGTCTTGCTAGAAACCTCTGTAGCTTCAGATAAGACCTATTGTGATTCAGGCTTTTCTGGAAGCTTCAGTATAATGCATATAAAGAGCCAGGTGAGCTGTGTTTATAGTTGGAATTGCTAAGGGGCCCATACGCTGGTTGATTTCAGGCATCGATCAATTCGATCAAATCGATTGTTTGGCCGCAAATCGATGCACGATCGATCGGTCGATCGATTGATTTGTGGCCGATTTCGATTGATTTGATTTCTCTGACAGGATGGAAGATCTAGGTCGATCTGCTGCTGGCAGCAGATCGATGGCCTATAGAGTTGCATTGGATCTAATGGTGCAATAATGCATTTAGATTAATTTTTTATAGATTTCCAATAGATTTCATTCTGAAATCTATTGGAAATCTGTTCCTAGTGTGTGGCGCACATCAGATAGATTCTTGTCAGATTCGACCTGACAGGCATCTGGCAAAAATCTATCTGATGGTCAAATCTGCTGCAAATCTATCAGTGTATGGCTGCCTTTAGTGAACAGATCTGGATATTCACCATGGAGTTTTGGATTTTTACTATTGCGTGAGATTGAGTTTTTTCTACTGTTTGGAATGGAATAAAAGACAAACACTTATATAGCGCTTTTCTCCTGGCGGACTCAAAGCGCCAGAGCTGCAGCCACTAGGGAGCGCTCTATAGGCAGTAGCAGTGTTAGGGAGACTTGCCTAAGGTCTCCTGCTGAAAAGGTGCTGGCTTACTGAACAGGCAGAGCCGAGATTCGAACCCTGGTCTCCCATGTCAGAGGCAGAGCCGTTAACCATTACACTATCCAGCCACTAGTAAGTGCAGCCATACACTGGTCGATTGCCACCAGATCGACCAACAGATAGATCCCTCTCTGATCAAATTTGATCACAGAGTGACCTATTGGCTGCCCATACACTAATCACAGATTTTGAAACTATTTCAGCATGAACTGGATTTACAACCTGTGGCGCTGCCTCTGCCTGCTTCGCCTCCCCCGGCCAGCAGCAATACATCACCTGTCTACTGGCGTGAGTCCCCGGGTCCCTGCAGTCTCTCGCTTCTTTCAGCATCCTCCTCTCCATCTTCTCTTCATTTCCTGTCCCGTCCTATGACAAGCAGAAAGTTCAAACAATAGAGTGCCCTCTACTGTTTAAACTTTGCCTTCTCACAAGACAGGACAGGAAGTGAAGAGAAGATGGGGAAGTGGCGGAAGAAGTGAGAGAGTGCAGGACTCGCACCGGCCGGACAGGCGATGTAATGCTGCGTCAGTCGTTGCCGTATCAACAGCGCTAACGACGCACTCCCAATCTGCCAGCAATCTAGCTACATTTTCCGCCTGGACAGATCGGATGAAATCAATTGGTTTCGATCGATCGGTCAACATTTGCGTTAACGATATTTCACAGCAGATTCGATCACAGTGATTCCTACCTCCCAACTTTTTGAGATGAGAAAGAGGGACATTTAAGCCATGCCCCTGCCACACCCCTAATCACGCCCCCATCACACCCCTAGTCATGCATACCATAAAGATTTCATAGGAAAGATATGTTGTTTTATAATTCAAACCACACTGGCCCTTTCTATCCTGGTTCATTTTCCTTCATATTAACATTTAAAAATAAGAAATATATTAATTTAAAAGACGGGAATAAAGTTTAGAGTCAATTAAACACATTTTTCAGTAGATAAATAAATATATTTACGTAGAAAGAGGGACCAAGTTCTGAAAGAGGGACAAATGAGGAGGAAAGAGGGACAGGGCTCCCACAGAGGGACTGTCTCTCCAAAAGAGGGACAGTTGGGAGCGATGAGTGATTGAATCTGCTGTATTTCGACAGGAAATCATTGTAGTATATCAGTAGTTTTACGGAGTTATCATACAACTGTCAGTCTGCTCGTGGTGTATGGACCGTCATCTCTTCACACTTTCAGTTGCCCACGTACTGCCAGACACACACCCCATCGCCCTTCCATCATACACAGTATATCATGTAACCCCCATGAAAACTCCAGAGGCAACACTTACAGTATGGATATGCCCCAGTGAGAGCCAGCTCTCTCTCCTGCAGCCTCAAACACGGAAAGCCCAATCAGGGAGATCGTTGGCGTTACAGTCAGAGGTCCGATGTAGTTGAGAAGTGCTCCCGGTAAACCAACAAGACCAATAACGATTTCCACCAAGCTGGACACTATAATAGCTCCTTGAATCTGTTGGATATAATGATCATGTGTCAATTTCACTGCACCAACAAAACAACAACAACCAAACAAAAACTGCTGCATCTGACATAGCCGTGCATCTCTAGGGTCTGCCAATAATAGCAAAGCTGCACGGATTTATGACTGCAAGGCTTTAACCACTTTAGGACCGTGGGCTTTACCCCCGTTAAGGACCAGACCCTTTTTTTCCATTCAGACCACTGCAGCTTTCACGGTTTATTGCTCGCTCATACAACCTACCACCTAAATGAATTTTGGCTCCTTTTCTTGTCACTAATAAAGCTTTCTTTTGGTGCTATTTGATTGCTGCTGCAATTTTTACTTTTTATTATATTCATCAAAAAAGACATGAATTTTGTCAAAAAAATGATTTTTTTTAACTTTCTGTGCTGACATTTTCAAATAAAGTAAAATTTATGTATACATGCAGCACGAAAAATGTGGACAAACATGTTTTTGATTAAAAAAAATCCCATTCAGCCTATATTTATTGGATTGGGTAAAAGTTATAGCGATTACAATCTATGGTGCAAAAAGTTCATTTTCCCATTTTCCAGCATCTCTGACTTTTCTGACCACCTGTCGTGTTTCATGAGGTGCTAAAATTCCAGGATAGTATAAATACCCCCCAAATGACCCCATTTTGGAAAGAAGACATCCCAAAGTATTCACTGAGAGGCATAGTGAGTTTATAGAAGATATTATTTTTGTCACAAGTTAGCGGAAAATGACACTTTGTGACAACAAAAAAAAAAATTTCCATTTCTTCTAACTTGCGACAAAAAAAATGAAATCTGCCACGGGTCCACCATGCCCCTCTCTGAATACCTTGAAGTGTCTACTTTCCAAAATGGGGTCATTTGTGGGGTGTGTTTACTGTCCTGACATTTTGGGGGTGCTAAATTGTAAGCACCCCTGTAAAGGTCATTTTTGTTTCAAGACTACTCCTCACGGTTTAGGGCCCCTAAAATGCCAGGGCAGTATAGGAACCCCACTAATGACCCCGTTTTAGAAAGAAGACACCCCAAGGTATTCCGTTAGGAGTATGGTGAGTTCATAGAAGATTTTATTTTTTTTGTCACAAGTTAGCGGAAATTGATTTTAATTGTTTTTTTTACAAAGTGTCATTTTCCGGTAACTTGTGACAAAAAATAAAATCTTCTATGAACTCACCATACTCCTAACGGAATACCTTTGGGTGTCTTCTTTCTAGAATGGGGTCATTTGTGGGGTTCCTATACTGCCCTGGCATTTTAGGGGCCCTAAACCGTGAGGAGTAGTCTTGAAACCAAATGTCGCAAAATGACCTGTGAAATCCTAAAGGTACTCATTGGACTTTGGGCCCCTTAGCGTACTTAGGGTGTAAAAAAGTGCCACACATGTGGTACCGCCGTACTCAGGAGAAGTAGTATAATGTGTTTTGGGGTGTATTTTTACACATACCCATGCTGGATGGGAGAAATATCTCTGTAAATGACAATTGTTTGATTTTGTTTACACACAATTGTCCATTTACAGAGAGATTTCTCCCACCCAGCATGGGTATGTGTAAAAATACACCCCAAAACACATTATACTACTTTTCCTGAGTACGGCGGTACCACATGTGTGACACTTTTTTGCAGCCTAGGTGCGCTAAGGGGCCCAACGTCCTATTCACAGGTCATTTTGAGGCATTTGTTTTCTAGACTATTCCTCACGGTTTAGGGCCCCTAAAATGCCAGGGCAGTATAGGAACCCCACAAGTGACCCCATTTTAGAAAGAAGACACCGCAAGGTATTCCGTTAGGTGTATGGCGAGTTCATAGAAGATTTTATTTTTTGTCACAAGTTAGTGAAAAATGACACTTTGTGAAAAAAAAAACAATAAAAATCAATTTCCGCTAACTTTTGGCAAAAAATAAAATCTTCCATGAACTCGTCATACACCTAAAAGAATACCTTGGGGTGTCTTTTTTCTAAAATGGGGTCACTTGTGGGGTTCCTATACCGCCCTGGCATTTTACAGGCCCAAAACCGTGAGTAGTCTGGAAACCAAATGTCTCAAAATGAATGTTCAGGGGTATAAGCATCTGCAAATTTTGATGACAGGTGGTCTATGAGGGGGCGAATTTTGTGGAACCGGTCATAAGCAGGGTGGCCTTTTAGATGATAGGTTGTATTGGGCCTGATCTGATGGATAGGAGTGCTAGGGGGGTGACAGGAGGTGATTGATGGGTGTCTCAGCGGGTGGTTAGAGGGGAAAATAGATGCAATCAATGCACTGGGGAGGTGATCGGAAGGGGGTCTGAGGGGGATCTGAGGGTTTGGCCAAGTGATCAGGAGCCCACACGGGGCAAATTAGGGCCTGATCTGATGGGTAGGTGTGCTAGGGGGTGACAGGAGGTGATTGATGGGTGTCTCAAGGTGGGATTAGAGGGGGGAATAGATGCAAGCAATGCACTGGCGAGGTGATCAGGGCTGGGGTCTGAGGGCGTTCTGAGGGTGTGGGCGGGTGATTGAGTGCCCTAGGGGCAGATAGGGTTCTAATCTGATAGGTAGCAGTGACAGGGGGTGATTGATGGGTAATTAGTGGGTGTTTAGGGTAGAGAACAGATGTAAACAATGCACTTGGGAGGTGATCTTACGTCGGATCTGCGGGCGATCTATTGGTGTGGGTGGGTGATCAGATTGCCCGCAAGGGGCAGGTTAGGGGCTGATTGATGGGTGGCAGTGACAGGGGGTGATTGATGGGTGGCAGTGACAGGGGGTGATTGATGGGTGATTGACAGGTGATTGACAGGTGATCAGTGGGTTATTACAGGGAAGAACAGATGTAAATATTGCACTGGCGAATTGATAAGGGGGGGTCTGAGGGCAATCTGAGCGTGTAGGCAGGTGATTGGGTGCCCGCAAGGGGCAGATTAGGGTCTGATCTGATGGGTAACAGTGACAGGTGGTGATAGGGGGTGATTGATGGGTAATTAGTGGGTGTTTAGGGTAGAGAACAGATGTAAACACTGCACTTGGGAGGTGATCTGAGGTCGGATCTGCGGGCGATCTATTGGTGTGGGTGGGTGATCAGATTGCCCACAAGGGGCAGGTTAGGGGCTGATTGATGGGTGGCAGTGACAGGGGGTGATTGATGGGTGGCAGTGACAGGGGGTGATTGATGGGTGATTGACAGGTGATTGGCAGGTGATCAGTGGGTTATTACAGGGAAGAACAGATGTGAATATTGCACTGGCGAATTGATAAGGGGGGTCTGAGGGCAATCTGAGCGTGTAGGCGGGTGATTGGGTGCCCGAAAGGGGCAGATTAGGGTCTGATCTGATGGGTAACAGTGACAGGTGGTGATAGGGGGTGATTGATGGGTGATTGATGGGTAATTAGTGGGTGTTTAGGGTAGAGAACAGATGTAAACACTGCACTTGGGAGGTGATCTGACGTCGGATCTGCGGGCGATCTATTGGTGTGGGTGGGTGATCAGATTGCCCGCAAGGGGCAGGTTAGGGGCTGATTGATGGGTGGCAGTGACAGGGGGTGATTGATGGGTGATTGACAGGTGATCAGGGGGATAGATGCATACAGTACACAGGGGGGGGGGGGGGGGTCTGGGGAGAATCTGAGGGGTGGGGGTGATCAGGAGGGAGCAGGGGGCAGTTTAGGGAATAAAAAAAAAATAGCGTTGACAGATAGTGACAGGGAGTGATTGATGCGTGATTAGGGGGGTGATTGGGTGCAAACAGTGGTCTGGGGGGTGGGCGGGCGGGGGGGGGTTGTCTGAGGGGTGCTGTGGGTGATCAGGGGGCAGGGGGGGGGAATCAGTGTGCTTGGGTGCAGACTAGGGTGGCTGCAGCCTGCCCTGGTGGTCCCTCGGACACTGGGACCACCAGGGCAGGAGGCAGCCTGTATAATACACTTTGTATACATTACAAAGTGTATTATACACTTTGTATGTGGCGATCCGGGTGCTAGTAATCCGCCGGCGCTTCCAAACGGCCGGCGGGTTACAGCGTGAGGGGGCGGAGCCAGTCCTCGGCGGAGGATCGCGTCATGGATGACGCGATCACTCCGCCCATGCCCCTACAAGGACCGCCGCCTCTCGTACATGCGGTGGTCCTTGCGGGGTCCACTTTCCAGCCGCCCATGTGCAGTGGGCGGTCGTTAAGTGGTTAAAGTGGACCTGAACTCTTGCATAGGACAGCAGGAAAACATAGAGAAATGCTACCTGTATGTATTTAGAGAGTTTAGCCTGTTTAATTTCCCCTCATCTGTGACTAAGCACAGCTGTAATTTGATCTCTGAGCTGTGTCAGTTCAGGAATCTTGTCTGCCATGACAGAGCAGCTGAATGGTAAACACAGGATGGTAACAATATGTCTGCTTCCACGAAAGCAGGAAGTAGATACACTGCAGATTTATGCCAGGATTTGTATCAGCTGTAACAAAGAAATGTTTTTCTTTAAAGGTTATTATGCTGTTGCTCAGAGAGAAAGTTTAGAGTTTGGGTCCGCTTAAAGCAAACCTGACGTGAAAATATATTACAGCACACCACGTGAGGGGGTGCAAAAGCTGCCATATTTACAGGTATTTTCTTTTAAATGATGCAGATTGCATGGCTGTCCTGCTGATCCTCTGTCTCAGTCATAGACCCTGAAAACGCACGCAGATCAGATGATTTCTGACTGATGTCTGACTGGATTAGCTTCATCCTTGTTCCGGGTGTGTGATTCAGCCACTACTGCAGCCAAAGAAATCAGCAGGACAGCCAGGCAACAAGTATTCTTTAAAAGGAAATACAATGGCAGCCTCTATATCACTCTCACTTCGGGTGTCCTTTAATGAGATAAACAATTGTCTTTTTTTAGAACCCAATGCTGGCATTTTGTACCTTAAAAATTAAAAAATCTTTCCATAGATGTTTGATAGGATTCAAAGCAGGGCTTCTTCATAATATCAACTGTTATTTTCTTCTTACGTCATTTATATAATAGTTACATAGTTACTTGGGTTGAAAAAAGACAAACGTCCATTGAGTTCAACCAGAAAACAAAGTACAACACCAGCCTACTCCCTCACATATTCCTGTTGATCTAGAAGAAGGCGAAAAACCCCTTACAAGGCATGGTCCAATTAGTCCCAAAAGGGAAAAATTCCTTCCCGACTCCAGATGGCAATCAGATAAAATCCGTGGATCAACATCATTAGACATTACCTAGTAATTGTAGCCATGGATGTCTTTCAATGCAAGGAAAGCATCGAAGCTTTGCAGCATGAAGCAAGTAAAATATTTTATAAAATAAGTTGTTCCGGATCAACTAAAGTTTCATAATACTTTTTTTGCCATATCTGTAGTATATTTTACTACATGGCGGGCATAGACTGGGGGGGGAAGAGCGGAAGCAGAGCATATTGCAGAGCCACTCTGTATTCCAGGATACAGTGCAGCGCAGGTATATGTGCATCAGAGCCGGGACAAGGTCTTCCAGCACCCAAGGCTGAGACACCAAAGTGCGCCCCTCCTTCCCTACCACCCCAGCTGTCACTCACTGATTGCTATTAGACTAAGAGGTGCCCCAGGACCCCCCCTCCCCCCCCAACACCTTAATCTCTAGTTATCTGGCTTGCAGTCACAGTCATGTATCCCCTTTCCGTATTTCTCTCTGCTTCACACACAATAGGAGAATGATAGCTGAGTGAGTTGTGTGCCCCCTCCTATACTCCCCTCCTGCGACCCCTCCTACACTGCGCCCTGAGGCTGGAACCTCTCTCACCTCTTGCTCGGCCCCCTCCTACACTGCGCCCTGAGGCTGGAACCTCTCTCACCTCTTCCTCGGCCCCCTCCTACACTGCGCCCTGAGGCTGGAGCCTCTCTCGCCTCTTCCTCGGCCCATCCCTGCTGTGCATGATGCTCCACCCCCTGTTTCCCACCCAGTTTATGCCTGTTATGTCGTCACTTTTGAAGTTTGGGGAAAGTAAGGAGCAGGCGTGCTCCACATACTACCCGGCAGTGCATGTCTCCAGCGGTGGCCCCTTCAGCATCAGCTTGGCTCTGGAAGATGAAGAAGGTCAGAGCCCCTTCCTGTGGTACGTGTATCGGGTTTGCAGCAGGGGGACGGTTAGGGTTTGCCGTCTGTGGGGGAGGGGGGGGACTTTTAAAGGACATCCCAGCTGAAGAGGGTTGTTGGGGATTCAGCTACCTTCTGGTCATAGTGTCCCTATCCTATCCGAAATAGGAAGCTTTCTGTTAATTGCATGCTGAGATAAGCTAGGCTTGTTACAGTAGCTAAGAAAGTACTCTTTCCACAATCCTGCTGGCACTGCACAGTTCCTGTAGTTAAGCAGAAGGCATCCAGGCAGGTAAAAAGACATTGGGTAACATATATAGATTAATTATAGAAAAAAAGGGGAGATTACATATACTTTTGGGGGCACTAACTATGCTTTGGCAATTTTTTATTTTTGGATGTTATTACAACCCCCCTTAAGGAGAATGAAAAATCCTACTTAACTTTTTTAAAGAAAAGTGCACTTGTAGTACACATTTGAGTCTCCTTACCCTTGTGGTGATATTACCCAGTCATCGTTTTTATTCTGTTCGTTTGACTAAAGATGCAGGACATGTCCTAAACTGCTTACCTCTCTCATCCTTGGTTGCCAGATATGCGTTGTATTAAATGGTGGTGTCCCGTTCCCATAAATGTCTCCTGCATGTTAACACAAAAATCTGGATCGTTATTTTATTCCTAGTAATCAACATTATAAAAAAAATAAATTAGCAAGACTTTAAAGTGATCCTTAAGTCAAGTAAAAAAAATGAGATTTACTCACCTGGGGCTTCCCTCAGCCCCCTGCAGCCGATCGGTGCCCTCACAGCCCCGCTCTGACGCTCCAGGACCCGCCGGCGAACACTTCCGGTTTGGCCGTCACCGGCCGACAGGCATGGGAAGGCGAGTGATTCTTCGCGTTCCCAGCCTGTATATCGCCCCCTATGCTGCAATTGCGGCCAGGAGGCACCGATCGGCTGCAGGGGCTGAGGGAAGCCCCAGGTGAGTAAATCTCATTTTTTTTACTTGACTTAAGGATCACTTTAAAGAGGAACTCCAGTGAAAATAATGTAATAAAAAAAGTGCTTCATTTTTACAATAATTATGTATGAATGATTTAGTCAGTGTTTTCCCATTGTAAAAGCTTTCCTTTCCCTGATTTACATTCTGACATTTATCACATGGTGGTGACATTTTTACTGCTGGCAGGTGATGTCACTGGAAGTAACTGCTGCTTGCTTTTTTGGCAGTTGGAAACGCATACGTTAAAAAAGGGTGCCGGGAAAAAAGGGCGCAGGGTTTTAAACGATAAGCATGAATAATGTTTAAAAAAAAATTGTGCTATATTTCGTTTAAAAATAATGTTTTATAAAGTTATAAATCATTAAATAATGTGTATGAAATCGGCAATTGTAAAAACGTTAATCTTCCCTGTTTAAAAAGTGAAATTTATAATAACGTTTTATAAAACATTAATAAGAATGTTACTAAAGCTATACCTAACCCTACTCTCACACAGAACCCTCCCTGTACCTACCCCTAACCCCTAGACCCCCGTGGAGGTGCCTAACCCTAAAACCCCCCTGGTGGTGCCTAACCCTAAGACCCCCCTGGTGGTGCCTAACCCTAAGACCCCCCTGGTGGTGCCTAACCCTAAAACCCCCTGGTGGTGCCTAACCCTAAGACCCCCCTGGTGGTGCCTAACCCTAAAACCCCCTGGTGGTGCCTAACCCTAAGACCCCCCCCCCCCCCCCCCTGTGATAAGCATTAATAGCGTTTAAAAAAAAATATTGTACTGTTTTTCGTTTAAAAATAATGTTTTAAAAAAATATTGTACTGTTTTTCGTTTAAAAATAATGTTTAAAAAATTATAAATCATTAAATAATGTGTAATCATGAGAAGCAGTTATAAAACATTAAAAGTGTCCGGGCGCCGCTTTTAAAACGTTATTTTTCTGGGGGGGCGTGGCTAGCGCGCTAGGAAGATGGCTGCTTCTTAGCTTCGCTCAGCGTGACCGACTGCTCTTGCTACCCCTATCTAGCTGCTCAGACGACTCTTTCAGCCTTATTTTTACTGCCTCAACCCCCTGGGACACTGACGACTCGATGGGCCGAAGCTCGCACACCAGCAGGGAAGGTTCGCCTACCACACACGTTTCCTCCTCCAGACGTCGCCGCGGCCTATCCAGCATGGCGTCCTCTGCCTCGTCCCGCTCCGATGCGACAGTGGCCTCACGCCCACACACTCGCTCCAGGAAATCCGACCACCACTCCTCGGACCCTACACTAGACTGGACCCCGAAAGACTCCCTAATGCTCGATCGCTTCAAGACCCTCCTGCATAAGGAGCTAGACACGGCGGTCAACAAGCTCACCAGCCAGCTGAGGAAGGAGATACGAGACCTCTCCTCCCGCACCTGCGACCTCGAGGACAAGGTCGACAAAAACGCCACAATAATGAATGCCCATGAGAAGGAACTTTCGGAGGTCAGAACAGAGTTGGCGGAAGCTAAACTCCGTCTCGAGGACTCGGAGAACCGCTCCCGGCGAGGTAACCTGAGACTCCGGGGCCTACCAGAATCCATCTTGGACCTCACTCCAACCGCTACCGCCCTGTTCCAGGAGCTGACCCCACAGATACCCGTGGATCGCCTTGAATTCGATAGGATCCACCGGGCCCTGGGTCCCAGGCGCCCGGATGGATCCCCCCGCGATATAGTCATCCGGTTCACCTACTACCGCACAAAAGAGACCATCCTACAGGCTGCCCGGGAGAAGGAACCACTCTCTTTTCAAGATCACCCATACCAAATTTTCGCTGACCTCGCCCCAGTGACCATCCAAAAGCGGAGGGATATGAAAATTTACACTGCGGCCCTACGCGCCAAAGACATCAAATACAAGTGGGGGTTCCCTTTTAAACTTATATTTCCTATGTCCGGAAAGACATACGCAGTGTCATCTCCCGAAGAAGCTCAGGGGCTATTCGAACAACTACACCTTCTCTCGCCTGCCAACAACAATACCAGCAAACCACCTTCTAAGACAACTTCGAGGAGATCCTCATCCCTGCGGGGGGCTGGACGCCAAACACCTTCCAACCGTAAATCTCCGAGCCCGGGCTCAGGCACCCGAGACAAGACCCCGCCATGATTCCTGCCTCTCACCATCACCGACCTCGGAGCAGATCCCTCCGTCCTCACCACCCGGCACAGGTTTCAACAGTCCTCCAGCTCTACATGGCCCTGCCTTGGCCCTTTTGCTCACGGCCGGCAGCTTTTGCTTTCATCCCCCTGTTGGGGCTTAGACCACCTGAATAGTCAGAAGACTCTTTGTTCGAAGCCTCCGACTGGTCGGGTAAGACTAATAAGCATTCTTAGCTCACCATTGTTTAACGACTTTGAGCCCCATATGCCTTTACTTATACATGTTCTGCCCTGAAATTGAACATTTGAATTTTTGGCGCTCTTTTCCTCTAACCGCCACAAATGGCCTTGTTTACATTAACTGCCACCCTCCCGCGCTCTGTGACTCTGGCTCAGCCATGGCTATCTTATCGAGCGCTCCTTCCACTACACTATGGACCTCAGAGACAACGCACTTCTTTATTGCCAGGCTCATTTGGCCAGTACTTGTTGTTTTTTTTTTTTTTTTTTTTTTTTATAACTGTTTTATAACTGTTTTTTATTGCTTTCTATAAATTACGTTTAGGTGGTTTATCATTATATTACAGTCACCCTAGCTCCGTGTAAGATGTAATTCCCTCCTCTTCCTCCCCCCATACCCATCCTCTCTCTGCCCATACCTTTAGACCACCGTGCGTGGCCTTCCGTCACTGAGCACCCCCCTTTCCCTCCCTACCCTACCACCTCCCCCCATTGGTATCCCCCTACACACTAGGACTTCGATTAAGCTGAAATGCCTGTTCTATACTACCAAGCGGACTATCTGTACCCCGGCAGCCCATCAGTTCAGGGCCCCTCTCTTACCTAACATCTCTATCAGAACAGTGAGTATTGTACTTTCCACATAGGCCCTTCTCATTGCCCCTCTTAAATTCTCCCTCACTTAGTACAACACTTTATGCTTTCCCCTAGAGGGCACCATTGCATCAATTTTGATAAGATCACACAGACAATATGCATACACGTACTTGCTTTTCAAGATACCGTGTGTTCCTGGATTTTGGCTTCCGGGGCCCAGGTGGTCCTTTATTTTTTATAGTATGGATGCTTATTATTACTAATGAAATAGGTCCCAGCAATTGCCCCTCAACATCTCAGGTATACATTGCTATTACTGCTAAGCTCACCAATATTAATATAAGATGATTGTAATAACTCTGCGTTCTCTCCCCCCCTCCCCTCCCCCCCCCCCCTACCCTTCCTGTTCCCATACATGGATGACTGTATACAACATGTCTTTGTTTTCTTGTATATAAGCTCTTTATAAGGTATACCACTTGCTCAGCTACTGGTTGCACTCCCCAATTTTGACAATTTTTGCCTACCTTTTTTACGCTCCACCAAAGTAACATAATCTACCAACCTTCTGCCGACAACCAGTAGGTGATCAAGCCCTTAAATTTTCGACCTTGCGTTATGCAATGTCATTATGATACACCGCTTATGTACCTGACCGTTAAGGTCAATCATTTATAGTTTTTAGCTGCACCCACTCTTCTGCTGGCTAACAGAAAGTTTCCCCCCTTTCCCCCCCCCCCCCCCCCTTTACTATAGTCACTGGGCGTCTACTACCAGTCCGATACTTTTGTTGAGCCAGCAGGGCAGTCGGTCAACACACGTTTCCCCAATGTTCTCTTTTAGGTTCCCCTTCACCTGGAACCCCGCTCTCATTGAGCTTGTTCTGATATTGGCCTACGTCTGGTCAAACTCTCAGACCTCCTTGACCTCCAGGTACACTGTTGGTCATTTCCCCCAGGTCCTTCCTGAGCCCTCTTTCCTCTGGATTGACCTCCACTCCTCTTCTTGTCTCTTTTCACTCTCTCTTTACTCTTTGTCCTTCTCCTCCTCTCTTTTGGTCTCCCGGCCCGCAGTCCTACATTTTCAGGTTCTCCATCATCTTAACCCTCCATGAACTCCCACGCATTTAAATTTTTTTCACACAATGTCCAGGGCTTTGGATCCCCTCATAAACGCTCTAAAGCTTTCACTTACTACAAAGCCTGTCAAGCAGATGTGGTCTGTTTACAGGAAACTAGACTAGACCAATCCTCCAGCCCTAGGTACTTGAGTAGACATTTCCCCTCAGCGTATTTCGCCTGTGCCCGCACCAAGGTCAGAGGCGTTATTATTGCCTTCCGGAAAAACTTCCCGTTTATTTGCACAAAACAAATTGCGGACCCAACAGGTAGATACCTTATATTAACGGGCTCACTTTATGATAGAGACATTACTTTCGCCTCCTACTACGCCCCCAACGCCCACCAATCTAATTTTTACTCTCACTTCCTCCAAGTCCTTACATCACATGGCTCTGGACAAATAATTACGGTATAGCCGGTGACACTAACGTTACCCTTAATCCTAAGATGGACAGACAGAGGAATGCTCCCTCTGCTACTACTTCTGAAACAGTAGACTTGCATGGCTCCAAAATCAAGTCATTGCTTGATAGATATGGCTATGTAGATGTCTGGAGGGAACTCTATCCCACCACCAAGGACTTTACCTTTTACTCCAATGCCCACGACAGCTTCAGTCGCATAGACCACATATTTGTCCAGCAGAAATACTTACATTTAGCTCCAGCTGCCAAAATACACACCACCCCATGGTCTGACCACTCACCAATCTCAATCTGCTGCTCATTCTCACTCCCAATCACCAGAGAATTCCACTGGCGCCTCAATGACTCCATGCTTTCTAAGGAAGAGCTAACCAACCAACTTAAGGAGAGGATCGAGGAATTTTTTACCGACAATACTGGCTCGGTATCTTCCTCTTTGACCTTATGGGAGGCCCATAAAGCCACCATTAGGGGCACTTTAATCGGAATGGCTAGCTTACTTAAGCGCCAACGCAACCAGAAAATTGCTGACCTGACTTCTAAACTGGAAGACGCTGAGAGCACCTGGAAGCAACGCCCCTCTCGTATTAACAGGCTCATTAAAGACAAAATTCGCACCGAACTAGACCTACTCCTTACTGATAACGTTGAACGCCAACTACGTTGGAGAAAACATCACTACTATTATAATGCCAACAAACCCTTAGCCCCCTTAGCCCGACGCCTTAAAAATAAACCCCTACACCCTACCATGCTAAGAGTGTATGACAACTCCGGTCAAATAACCGCTAACCCTCGGAAAATAGTAGACTTATTTGCTAAATTCCTCTCTGACTTATATACTAATACCCCTGCCACTTCTGACGCAACGATCGCCAACTTTCTAGATCAAGTAAATCTCCCTAAACTCGATCAGTCCACCACCACTACCCTTAGTGCCCCCATCACCGTCCCCGAAGTTTTATCCGCCATTAAGACTCTTAAGATCAATAAGACCCCAGGCCCTGATGGCTTCTCTGCCCAATATTATAAAAAATTAGCCCCTTTACTGGCTCCCACCCTAACTTCCTGCTATAATGAACTGCGAGAGGGAAAATCCCCCCCTCCTTCTATGCTAACAGCCCACATCTCCATGATCCCCAAAGTCGAGCAAGATTGCCATGCACTACACCAATTTCGCCCTATATCGCTCATTAACGTCGACCTTAAATTACTTGGGAAAATATTAGCCCTACGTCTGAATAAAGTCCTCCCAAAACTGATCCACCGAGACCAAGTGGGATTCGTCCCAGGTAGGCAGGCCGAGGACGGTACCAGACGGGCTATCCTTTTAGCCCATTATCTACATTCCCGTAAGATCCCGAGTGTAGCCTTATCACTAGACATTTTTAAAGCATTCGATACCCTCTCATGGGATTACCTGAAGCAAGCACTAGATAGATGGGGCCTAGACTCTCATTTTCTGAACTGGGTTAGTGGTCTATACTCCTCCCCCACAGCCTCAGTACGTTTCTCTGGTCACAGTTCACAATCTTTCCCAATAAAACGAGGCACACGGCAAGGTTGCCCGCTCTCCCCCCTGCTCTTTATCCTGGCCCTGGAACCTTTCGCATGCCTTTTGCGAGATAATATTGACATTAAAGGTGTAGAAAGGGCGGGTATTCACCATAAACTCCTAATGTTCGCGGACGACACCCTCTTATTTTTAACACAGCCCCATATATCTATCCCAAATGCTTTACGCGCCTTTACACAGTTTGCCCAGGTCTCGGGTCTAAAGATTAATATAGCTAAATCCAAGGCCCTAAGCGTCTCATTGCCTCAACAGCTCTCTACCCAACTAAAAGACTCATGCCCTTTCACTTGGGTCCACTCCCTGCCATACCTAGGCATCACCCTAACCCCTAATTATGCCTCACTATTCGCAGCTAATTACCCCCCATTACTAAAGTCCTTATCTTCACTCACAGACAGTTGGTCCTCTATTCCCCTCTCCTGGTTGGGGAAAATAAACTCAATCAAGATGTCCTTTCTACCCAAACTTTTATATTTTTTTCGCACCCTCCCAGTTAAAGTGCCTAATCATTACCTGCGCATCCTCCAACACAGGATACAATCCTTCATATGGGGCCACAAGCATCCCCGAGTCAATAAATCTACTTTATACGCTCACAAACTCGATGGAGGACTCGGAGTTCCACAGATTTGCTCATACTATCGAGCAGCAACCATCACGCAGCTAACCCGCCTATACCAAATCCACGATACCCCCCTGTGGGTCTTCCTCGAAATACCTGATTGCGCCCCTCAACTCCCGAGCACCCTTCTCGGGCTACCCCAGAGAATGCGGCCTCCATCTCTTAGCCCACCCATGCTCCACAGCCTTCAGGTCTGGGACTCTATCCGGTACGCGGCCGGTCTCCTCTCTCCCCATCTTCCACTATTACCTCTTATCAACAACCCTCTTTTTACCCCAGGTCTTGACAACCCGACGGCCTTCGAATGGTGGGAGGGAAAGGGTCTTAGCCGTGTCACACACTTCCTTACCCCTAGGGGAGTATACTCATGGCCTGCCCTACAGGAAAGTTTTCAAGCCCCTCCCAGAGAATTCTTCCGTTATCTTCAAATAAAACACTGGATACAATCTCTCATTCGGAATAAAGACCCCCCCTACGGTACTACACCCTATGAAAATATATGCTTACACCGCCCAAACTCAAAAGGACTAATTTCCACTATTTATGCTTTTCTCACTCGCCCTGACCGCCCCCACACCCATTCTTATCTTACTAAATGGGATGCAGACCTCCCAGGCACAAGGGACAGGGAGGATTGGCTAGGTATCTGGAGTACAATACCCCGTTGTTCCTCTAATTTACACACAGTTGAGGCCGCCTACAAAGTCATGACCCGCTGGTACTTAGTACCGGCAAGAATAGCCAAAGTGTTCCCTTCAGCCAACCCCTTTTGTTTCCGAGGCTGTAGGACTTTAGGCGACATGATGCATATTTGGTGGACTTGCCCCCGCTTGACGAGATTCTGGTGCCAAGTATACAGGTTGCTCTCAGCTCTCTTCCATATCTCCATTCCCAAAGACCCCTGGCAGGCTCTTCTACATGGAAAGGTGGAGTCACTGACCTCCTCCCAAAACAAGCTAGCCTCTCTTGTCTTCTCAGCAGCCACCATGACCATAGCTGCCAATTGGAAAAAATCCTCGGTCAACATTAACGAGGTCAAATCTCG
This sequence comes from Hyperolius riggenbachi, assembly GCF_040937935.1. Classification (NCBI taxonomy): domain Eukaryota; kingdom Metazoa; phylum Chordata; class Amphibia; order Anura; family Hyperoliidae; genus Hyperolius; species Hyperolius riggenbachi. The sequence goes on along the minus strand of NC_090648.1, from coordinate 483,567,177 downwards.
GCTCAATTCCTTCATGACTAACGAGAAACTATCTAGTATACTAAATGACACCCACAAAAAATTTGGGAAGATCTGGGACCCCTGGATTCAGCTCGAACACCCACACATGGAGAGTTCCTCGATAACTAGACTGTGAGCCGGGACCTTCCCCCTTCACCTCTTTTCTCTACTTCCTTCCTTCCTTCTCTCTCTTTCTCTTTCTCCCCTCCCCCCTCTCCATCTCCCACTTGTTCTTTTTTTTTTGTTGTTTTGTTTTGTTTTTCTTCTTCTCCTGCTGAGACAACATCTGCGACCTCTTTCCCCGGTGCCTCATCTATCGCTGGACGATGGGCACCAGAGGTCCCAATCTCTCCTGGTTACAATCCAGGACTTCCTCCCCATGGACCTACAGCACACCCCAGATAGCTGGGCTTAGCCCTCTGGGGTCCACTCTCAACTTTCATATGCCTCCCCCATGTTAATCGCATACAACTGTCCACATAACTTCTACCGTTTATACTGTTATGATGTGCATTATCTATTTGTATGTCATGTTGATTGATTGTCAGCTTTTTTTCTTTCTGTTGTGCTGTACTCAATCTAAAATTCTTTAAAAATTCAATAAAATCTTTGAAATACAAAACGTTATTTTTCTCTGGCGCCCTTTTTTTCCTGTTGGGTGCCCATAAACGATATTTATTATGGGAGTGAATGGCGGCGCCTTTTTTGTCCACTTGCCTCATGCGCCCAAATTTCCCGCTCCCGTTGGAAACAGCTGTAAACTGCTATTTCCCACAATGCAATGAGTTTCACAGACAGGAAACTGCCACGACCATGGTCCTCACAGTCTCCTGTGGGAGGGGTTTCACCACAATATCAGCCACACAGAGCCCCCTAATGATCTGTTTGTGAAAAGGAAAAGATTTCTCATGGGAAAGGAGGTATCAGCTAGTACTGATTGGGATGAAGTTCAATTCTTGGTCACAGGCAGCCTCTCTTTAAATCCTTGATTTGCAAATGAAGAATAAGAAGCTTTCAATGCCAAGTGGTGCACTTTGGGTGTCCAGGACTGGTGAAAATATTTGTATTTCCAAATGCCCTGAAACTAAATTAAACTAGTTTAATACTATCCCAATTCAGTCCATTACATTTTAACTCTTTAGCAGTCAATTTACTTAGAGGAGTGTAAGTGCTCCAGGCCCATTTATTTTAGCAATTTTTTTTATTTCTTATTTGTTACATATCCTTGTTTCTAATTAGTACTGCTGTAATGTGTATTTATGGCCACTTGTCACTAGGGGGCAGTGTGAGACAATAATAGAGGACTGCTGCTTTTAGTTTCTGTATTTTCTGTTAGCAGCGAGAGAGATCAAAGCTTCAAAGAATCTCTAAAGGTAGCCATACACTTCTTCCTGCTCGGCAGGAAGTTTAAACGGTAGAGCGCCCTCTACTGTTTCAACTTCCTGCCGGGCAGGAGGAAGAGTAGCATGCCGGACCTGGAGACCAGACCAGAGCGGAGACGGAGCGGCGGTGACCGGGGGCAGTCGCGCCGGTAGAGCAGGTAATGTATTGCCGCTCTATTGCGTCGGTCGTCGGGCACTCGAACGCTGCTAGCGACATGCTCCCTACCCGCGGGCGATCGACGGTAATTTTCCGCACGGAGTGATCGACGGGATCGGACGAAATGGATTGAAATTGTAGCGGGAACGATGTGACAGCAGATTCGATCCCAGTGATCGAATCTGCTGTCGATCGGCGGGGAATCGGCCTAGTGTATGGCCAGCTTTACACAACAAGTTCTGCCATTTGAGGTCAAAAGCAGGGCACTTATCTATAACGAGATAACTCTATAGAAGCTGCTAATGAGTTAAAGGGAAGGTCCAAGCAAAAAAAAAAAATGAGTTTCACTTACCTGGGGCTTCTACCAGCCCCATGCAGCCATCCTGTGCCCTCGTAGTCACTCACTGCTGCTCCAGTCTCCCGCTGGCAGCTTTCTGACCTCGGAGGTCAGGGCCGAATTGCGTACATTTTTACACATTCCCGCTAGTGCAGGAACATTAACACATACATTTTTACGCGTTAGTGGTGCAACGCATACATTTTTGTTCCTGCACTAGCTGGAATGCGTAAAAATGTATGCAATGTGGCCCTGACCTCCGAGGTCAGAAAGCTGCCAGCGGGGGACTGGAGCAGCAGTGAGTGACTACGAGGGCACAGGATGGCTACATGGGGCTGGTAGAAGCCCCAGGTAAGTGAAACTCATTTTTTTTTTTTGCTTGGACCTTCCCTTTAAAGGACCACTATTGTGAAAAACTGTAAAATGTAAAATTCTTACATATAAAATCTACATTTGCTCCAGAATGAAATGCATTAAACGTGACACATCTGTCAGGTTTTGGACTAGTCCAACTCCTAACTGGAGATTCCCAGAGTTGTCTTCATTTTCAAAAGCACTTACTGAATGGCAGTTGCTCTTTCCATCTGCAAAAACAATGTGCAAAAGAGTAGAGATGTTGGCTGTTATCAGGGCCGGGCCGAGGCATAGGCTGGAGAGGCTCCAGCCTCAGGGCGCAGTGTAGGAGGGGGCGCACAATTCATTCAGCTGTCATTCCTAATTGTGTATGAAGCAGAAAGAAATAAGAAAAGGGGATACATAGCAGTGACTGCAAGCCAGATAACTAGATATTAAGGTGTTGGGGAGGTTGTGGGCCCTGTGGCCCTCTTAGTCTAATAGCAATCAGTGTGTGACAGCTGGGGTGGGAAGCATGGAGGGGCGCACTTTGGTGTCTCAGCCTTGGGTGCTGGAGGACCTTGTCCCTGCTCTGGCTGTTATCATGTATAGATATTTTCTAGGACAGGCGTGAGCAAACTCGGCCCTCCAGCTGTTACGGAACTACAAGTCCCACAATGCATTTGCCTTTATGAGTCAGGACTGTGGCTGTCAGACTCCTGCAATGTATTGTGGGACTTGTAGTTCCTTAACAGCTGGAGGGCCAAGTTTGCCCATGCCTGTTCTAGGGAGTGCTTTTGTATAGAAGAATTATGGGAATGTTGAAACCCTCCTATGGGAAGATGGACCAGTACAAAACCTGTCAAATCTGCAAAAAAATAAGGAAAAGGGTACCGTAATTTATATTGCATTTTACATCTTATATGTATGTGTTTACATGTGTTTTAAATCTTACAAATGTTTGCAATAGTGGTCCTTTAATTCTGTATTATGTTATAGCCTGAAATAATACAAGATACAATTAATGTAGTTTCCGACATACAGTATGTACCCAAGTATAGGGGCTTTAAAGGATACCCGAAGTGACATGTTACATGAAGAGATAGACATGTGTATGTACAGTGCCTAGCACACAAATAACTATGCTGTGTTCCTTTTTTTCTTTCTCTGCCGGAAAGAGTTAAATATCAGGTATGTAAGTGGCTGACTCAGTCCTGACTCAGACAGGAAGTGACTACAGTGTGACCCTCACTGATAAGAAATTCCCCTTTTTAAATCTTTCTTGCTCACATAGTTACATAGTTATTTTGGTTGAAAAAAGACATACGTCCATCGAGTTCAACCAGTACAAAGTACAACTCCAGCCCGTCCCCCACATACCCCTGTTGATCCAGAGTAAGGCGAAAAAACCCCCACAAGGCATGGTCCAATTAGCCCCAAAAGGGAAAAATTCCTTCCCGACTCCAGATGGCAATCAGATAAAATCCCTGGATCAACATCATTAGTGTTTTATAGTTGGAATTTCTTATCAGTGAGGGTCAAGCTGTGTCAGGACTGAGTCAGCCACTTACATACCTGATATTTAACTATTTCAGACACAGAAAGAAAAAAAAAGGAACACAGCCTAATTGTTTGTGTGCTAGTGTAACGATTGGTGTAGCAACACAGACGTCTGGTTATTGTGTGATCTGCAGTATCACCAATAAGCCAGACACTATACCTGATTATGTGGTGATCTGCAGAATCACCAATAATACAAGTATAGCTAACAGGTAACAGAAGTGTATAGTGCTTGGTGCAACTGGATAACTGATAAGTTTAGCTAGACCTCACCAGAGGAGCTGGTGGGTACAATCAGTAAAACCTCACCAGTGACAAGGGCTCACTGGGGAGTGGAGTGGTCAGACAGGCTAGGTTCGGCAACAGAGAGGCAGGTACAGTACAAATTCGGCAGGCAAGAGAGTAGTGAATATTCAGGCAGAGTCAGCAACAGAGTCAGATGGGCAGAAGTACAGAATCGATAAGAAAGAGCAAAGTCAGAAGTGAGCCAGAGTCATACACAGAATATCAAGTAATAACAATAATATAAAAATCCTAGTCTTGTGTGAAATTCCCGGTTTCTTCCCGGATCAAAGCACACCGGATACTAAATAAGGTCTGAGCGCTAACACAAAGTATTCACGACAGCAGACAGTTTGCAAGTGAGCACCGAAGGCTTAAGAAGCAGAGGAGACCCTACAATCAGAAGCGCCGCGAGTCTCCCCTGACGTCAGCCGACCGGCAGGTCAGCTGACGCGCCTCCTCCCAGCATAAAGGTTCTGTCTGTGCACACAGCAACCCTATGAGCCACTGACAAGCCCGTCCTCGGCGTGCAACACGCCGGAGAAACGGGCGAACTTCCCGACAAGGCAACCGAAGCAGCTGCGGAGGCACTCTGACTGCCCGCAGCTGCATCCTCAGAGAACCTTACAGCTAGGCACTGTACATATACATGTCTATCTCATTATGTCACATGTCACTTCGGGTATCCTTTAATGAATCTCAGACTTTATATATATATTATATGAATATTTTTTGTTTTACAGTTCATTTACCATAATCGGGGCATTTCCATTTATCCAGGGATAGAATAGCTCTAGCAGGAACCAAAAATGCAAATGCACTTGCTTGAAAGAGAGGTAGTCTGAAACAGAAACAATATCATACATTTATGCATAAACAAGTCATAGAAAGTGGCTTTCTCAGCACAATGAATTGTTATTATGGAGTTCGGTAGCATTGGTGGAGTTCGGCTAGTACTGTGTAGACAATCTCCAAAGCATCAGGGACAGCGGAAATAGTAATGGCGTTAGTGTTTGGTGTAGGTAGGGGGTAGGTTAGTTAGGTTGCCTAAGATGGGGGAGGTTAGTGTAAAGATTAGTGATGAACACACATTTTGCATAATCGTAATTTTGCATCGTAATTTGCAATTACTATGTGAAACCGTAATGTGAAATTTTGGAAAAATGTGTAATTCATTTAGCATGTAAACATAATCCATCTGTAATTTTGCGTAATTACACAACATTTTGCATAATTTCGTGACAACTTTAGCAGTCGATAGCAAAGCCCCCATAAATGCTGTCATCACCAAAATTACTACATATGTTAAAGAGACACTGAAGCGGAAAAAAAATTATGATATTACGATTTGTATGTGTAGTACAGCTAAGAAATAAAACATTAAGATCAGATACAGCAGTCTAATTGTTTCCAGTACATGAAGAGTTAAGAAACTCCAGTTGTTATCTCTATGCAAAAAAGCCATTAAGCTCTACGACTTTCAAAGTCGTGGAGAGGGCTGTCTTCTGACTTTTATTATCTCAACTGTTTGTGAACAAATTTATTTTTCTCTGCCAGAGGAGAGGTCATAAGTTAACAGACTGCTCTGAAAGAATCATTTTGAATGCAGAGTGTTGTGTAATCTGCACATATTATAGAATGATGCAATGTTAGAAAAAAAAACACTATTTACCTGAAAATAAAAATATGAGAATATTTTCTTTGCTGCTAATCTTCTAGTAATTATTCATAGTACACAACCAAATCATTATATCATATTTTTTTGCTTCAGTGTCTCTTTAAGGGGAATATTGGGAAAAAGTAACAAAAAAAATTGTCAAAAAGACCTTGTATTTTTGAGATAATTGATTTTAAAAATGCATTTGCATTTTTCAAAATTGATTATCTCAAAAACTACAAGTTTGTTTAGAAAAATTCCCAATATTCTCCTTAACATGCAGTACGTCTAAATTTTGGTGATGATAGCATTAACGGGGGCTTTGCTATTAACCTCTAGTCGGCACAAAATTTGTGTAATTACGCAAAAATGTGGATGGATTACGCAAAATCAATTGCATGTCCAAACCAAAATTACGTATGTCCGTAATCGCGAAAATTGTTATTAGCAGATTAGATCATCACTAGTGAAGACAGAATGAGATAGGCTGACAGTAGAATATTGGTAACATTACCAACGTTCTGCTAGCAATAACTGGTGATAGTAGAATATAGGTAAAATTAATGATATTCTACAATTAGCAAAATTTCTTGCCCAAATTAACCACTTCCGGATCACAGGCTTACACCCCCCTAGTGGACAGGCAATTATTTACAAGTCAGCACTCTGCAGCTTTAACAGCTCGCTGCACAGCCATACTACTTAGCACATAAATGGATCCTTCACCCTTTTCTGCCCACCAACAGAGAATTCTGTTGGTGGGCTCTAATCTCTGCTGCACAAGGTATTTATTTTTCTATTGATTTGATTGCTTATTATTTTATTTATTCTACCTCCCCCTGACAGCCAATCACATCGATCAGCTCTCATAGGCATAAGCCTATGAGATTCATTGGCTCTCTCTGAGCCTCTCCATGGTGGGAGGCACTTGGAGAGGGGAGTGAGCTGGCTTTTCATCTGCAGCAGATTAATATGTAGAATCATTTTAACAACCCATGAAATGCAAAAACAATCAATGTTTAAAGGGAACCAAGCACCATTTTTGTTTTCTGGTTTCTAATAACTACAGGAGCTGCCATGTCCCCCCCCCCCCCCCAGCTGCCTATTATTTATCCAAGGGTAGGTGTGAAGTTAGCATATGTGACTTCTGTAAACTCTTTGAAGCAAGGTGTCAACCATATACCATGTCAAACCAGCAGGGGACCACCCCCGCTGAGGAAAAGCTATTGTTTGCTCTCTGCTAATGTGTGAAATAAAATAATTATTTCAGTCCTTATCTGATGGAAACTTTGGGAAGGCCATGTAAGTAGGATAAAAATAGGCCTCTGCTAAACTTCTAAATGTAAAAAAAGAGATACATTTTTAATGAGCAACATTTGTTTTCATGCATATTAAATGTGCTATTGAGATGCCCTGGGTATTACAAATGGTGATCAGTTCACTTTAATGCAGTTTTAAAACTGGACCAAAATTGAAACTTCCTTTTAATTTAATTTGGCAATTTATACAGAAAAAAGTAACTGGAGCTGCCAAAGGTTGTTTATGACGAAGACATCTTACTGAAACTTTAAAAGGACAACTATAGCAAATAAAATATTAAAATTTAAAATGCATACATATAAATGTACATTACTTCCAGAGTACAATGCATTATAAATTACTTTTTTTTCCTATGCTGCTGTCAGTTACAGTAAGCAGTGAAAATTTGACAGATCTGTCCGGTTTAGGACTAGTCCATCTCCTCATGGGGGATACTCATTTATTTTTCTATTTACAAAAGCACTTACTGAATGGCACTTGCTGAGTCCAACTGCTAACAAGTAGGGAAGCTGGCTGAGAGTGTTGTATAGATCCTTTCCAGGGAGTGATTTTGTAAAGAATAAAAATAATACGGAGTATCCCCTATGAGGAGATGGACTAATCCAAAACCAGAGCTGTCAGCTTTTTACTACTTACTGTAACTGACAGCGACATAGGAAAAAAGTCATGTATAATACATTTTAGTCTGGGAAAAATATAAATGTTATCTGTATGTATTTTACATCCAATTTATTTAGAGGCTTGCAAGTGCGCCAGGCCAATTTATTTTAGCACTTTTTTTATTTCTTCTTTGTTAGATTTCCTAGCTTCTAATTAGTACCGCTGTAATGTGTATTTATGTCCACTTGTCACTAGGGGGCAGTGTGAGACAGTAATAGAGGACTTCTGCTTTCCGATTCTATATTTTATGTTAGCAGGAATGGATCAAAGCATTCCAAGATAATTACAGCACAACGAGTTCTGCCAACTGTGGTCTAATGCTAGGTACACACGGTTTGTTTTTTAGGTCGATTTTCCGTTCAATCAATTTTCGATTAAAATTTTTGCTCTATTTCCAGCTCGATCCTCTTATCTTTTCTCATCGATTTCCATTCATTTCTATGAGAAATCGACCAGAAGAACGATCGAAAATAATATCAGACATTATCTATCGAGCCATCTATCTAACACAAAATTGTATGGTGTGTTCCTAGCATAAAGCAGTGCACTTATCTCAAACGACATAACTCTATTGAAGCTGCCAATGGGTTAAAATATGTAGAGTTGTGATGAGTGTAATTGCTGTGGATTGTATAAACAGTTTATCTCATTGCTGTAATTACCTTACTGCAGTGTGCGTAATTCGCGCTAAATGTCTGAAAACAATGTGAAAGCTATTACTTGAGTAGACCAATTCAGTAATACATACCTAATGCCAAACGTTGTTTGGATAAACGTTGTTATTCCAACGCAAGTAAATATTGTTCCTATTAGCTGACTCACTGTCAGTTGGTCATCTCCAACGCAAAGCGCTTGCGCTAAAAGAAATGGTATCGCAATAGTTCCACTGAAGCATGTCAGATAGTGCTGTAAGACAGTAAAACGGTTACATTGTTAGGTTTAAAAAGTACACGCATAAGCATACGCATAATCTTGCAGTTTTGACCAGAAAGAATCGGAAATAAACTCACAGTAGCATCTGTAGCCAACGACATCTAATTGAAGGAAACAAAAACACAAACCCCCTTACATATGCCTAAAGGTGGCCACTAATAATCCAATCTTTTCATTTCTATGTAATATAAGGTAACTGCCTGAAGTATCCATTCAGTATATTCACTCAATTTACCCTTATACTACATAGATTTGGTAAGATTGGATGAAAAATATTGGATCATTGGTGGCCACCATAACACTAAGCTGCATAGCTGAACACTGAAGGTGATAACTCTCCCCCATAGTCCATCATGGTAGTCCTCTATACATGCATCACAGCCGATCTGGTGTTATATTATGCGTCAGCCAGACTCCGCCTCCTGTTAATGACGTCTTTGCTGAAATCTGTAGTTCAGCTTTATAATAGCCAAACCTGTCTGTGGCGGGGCCTAATTTAAAGTGTACCCGAGGCAATAGGTGACAGGATGAGATAAACATGTGAATGTACAGTACAAAACATAGGCATGGAAGTGACAGCTTCTGTCTTGTCGGTAGCTTGTCAGGAATATAGATAAACATCACTGATAAGCAAATTACAGCCATAAAAGTGTTCCTGGCAGAATACAATTTCTGGGTGCAGGGAGAGATAAAATACATGAACTATTGACCTTTTTTATTTATTTTTTCTCAGTTTTTTTTTTTTTTTTAACAACACATTTTCTTGATTTTAAACAAATTTAACAACCCTCCCATGGGAGTCAATGGCAAATTATTTGGATACCTAAAGGGACTCCAAGCACCTTTCATGGGTATGCCTTTAAAGAGAATCTGTATTGTTAAAATCACACAAAAGTAAACATACCAGTGTGTTAGGGGACATCTCCTATTACCCTCTGTCACAATTTCGCCGCTCCCCGCCGCATTAAAAGTGGTTAAAAACAGTTTTAAAAAGTTTGTTTATAAACAAACAAAATGGCCACCAAAACAGGAAGTAGGTTGATGTATAGTATGTCCACACATAGAAAATACATCCATACACAAGCAGGCTGTATACAGCCTTCCTTTTGAATCTCAAGAGATCATTTGTGTGTTTCTTTCCCCCTGCAGTTCTCATGCACTGAAGTTTCAGGCTGCTCTTTTCTTCCTGCAAACAGCTTTGCCCTTGTCTATAATTCCTCAGTATGTGAAAGCCCAGCCAGCTCAGAGGACGATTTATCCAGCTTGTAAAAGATAAGAGAGAAGCTGCTCTAATCTAAATAACACACAGGCAGTGTGCATAGAGGAGCCTGGAAGGGGGAGTTCATAGCAGAACCACAACACTGAAGAACTTGGCAGCCTTCCAGACACAGGCTGACAAGTCTGACAAGAGAGAGATAAGTTGATTTATTACAGAGACTGTGATAGTACAAAGTGCTGCAGTAAGCCAGAACACATTAGAATAGCTTTTGGAACTTGTAGGATGATAAAAAACAGGATGCAATTTTTGTTACGGAGTCTCTTTAAGCCAGAAGACTTCCAACAAAAGTCGTGCTATGACCCCTCTGGAGGAGCCTCTTGCAATGGCCATGCATGTCACTTCCTCTTCCTGCTTCATTCAGTGATGCACTTCTCTAACAGAGAAGACAGGGGTGACCCGTAAGTTATAACATAGCCAAGATGGCAGCCGCGATTTTTAAATTGAAATCGAACGAAAACTGTTTGGTGTAGAACAGCGATTCAGGCATCAAATGATAGAGGAGAGCACAAGCTACAGAATGGTATGCATTTTTTAGTACTTTGCAGTACTAGTCGTAGTCTCTTTAAAGGCATACCCATGAGAGGTGCTTGGAGTCCCTTAAAAAAAAAGTCATTTTGAGGAGTAGGGGGATAAATATAATTGTTTATCTCCTCTGTTTATTTTCACCTCGGGTTCATTTTTAGGCTGGTCTGAAAATAATGAGCATCTCACTTGTTTTATTGCTTACATCTTTGTGAAATAACATTTATTGAGCTATTTTCTGCACAAGTCGGTTATTTACCTCACTAGTCAGTAATTTTATTTTTCCACGTGGGAACAGCCTTTGTAAATTGGTATTTGACAAACTGTTTGGTAAAATCAGCTGTTTTCTGCATTACTGAATGGGGTAACTCATAGTGAATTGAAAAAAACAAACAATTGACAATATTTCCATGAGTCATCAGAAAGAGTGGTTTACGGCTGCTTTCACAGTGGGACGTTACAGGCGCACGTTAGACCAGCCTGTAACGCACCCCACCGCACAGCAATGAAAAATCAATGGGCTGTTCACAGTGCCCACGTTGCGTTACATTGTAACGCAGCACGTCTACATAACGTACTGCATGCAGTACCCTACACGCGGCTAAGCCGCGTTAGACTGTTTGCACATGCTCAGTAGGTTTTTCTTTTCATTTTATGGGCGGAGAGGAGGCGGGGAGAGGCCGCTACGTAGCCAGGCACATGGCTACTTAATATTCACTGCACTTGCAGTGTTTACATTCTGGAGCGGCCGCGGATTGGCTGGCGGGACCACGTGATGCGGAGAGCTCCGCACACGTGGTCTCCGCAGTGCCTCCGACAGAGCAGGCGCACCAAGAGCTCCTTGTAACGCGGCTCTTGGTAGCGTCCTGCTCCAACACCACCAGGCGTTGCGTTAGGGGCACGTTATGTGCCCTATAACGTCCCCTAAACGCAACGTCCTGGTGTGTAAGTAGCCTACATGTAAAAAATGACATTTATTTATTTTATTTATTGTATTCATAAATCGAGATGGCCCGAACCGTTCGCCGGGCGAATCTCTCTGGGCCTTGTACTACTTCCGCGTCGCTATGACCCGAAGTAGTACGCCTGCGCTGGGCCAGCGGTGCGCGTCCTATATCGCGCTCCTGTTGCCGGGCACTCTCTGCGCATGAGTGTGACGTCACTTATGACATCACGCACATGCGCAGAAAGTGTCCAGCAACAGGAGCGCGATCTAGGACGCGCACTGCCGGGCCAGCGCAGGCGTACTACTCTGGGTCATAGTGACCCGGAAGTAGTACAAGGCACAGAGATTCTGAGATGCTCGCCAGCGAACGGTTCGGGAACTGTTCGCAACATCTCAGCGCCAACATATTACGCTTATTACATATTACATTTATTTTAACATACCTGCAGTCCCAGGAAAATGCAAAGATACCACGGAGGAACGTCTTCTATCCTATAAAGCATATCGAATTCCGTAATTTCTGTTGTAATTTCGGTTGTAGTTTTCTTTTCTGTTGTTTCATATGTGGGAACATCATCATCATTCTGTCAATGAACAAGAGAAGCACATGAGCCAAAATGTGACGACAAACGTTTAATGCTGGGTACACACTATGAGATTTTATGGTCGATTTACTGTCAGATCGATTATTTCCAACATGTCCGATTTGCTTTCCGATCGATTTCCGAGCATTTTTCCGATAGATTTCCAATTGACGTTAAGGGAAAATCTATCGGAAAATGCTCGGAAATCGATCGGAAAGCAAATTGGGCATGTTGGAAATAATCGATCTGGCAGTAAATCGACCATAAAATCTCATAGTGTGTACCCAGCATTAGGATGAAAAAGAGGTGGCAAACACATGGAGTCATGGAGTTTCAAGGGAAATGCAGGTGAAATTCAAAAAATTTGAATATCGTGAAAAAGATAATTTATTTCAGTAATTCAACTTAGCAGGTAAAACTAATATATGAAATAGGAGCCCTTTGCAGGTGACGTGTTTTGGATGAATTAGCTCAGTGATCTGCAAACTTGGCTGTCCAGCTGTTGAGTAACTACAAGTCCCACAATGCATTGCAGGAATCTGACAGCCACACTCATGATTCATAAAGGCAAATGCATTGTGGGACTTGTAGTTCCTGAACAGCTGGACAGCCAAGTTTGCAGATCACTGAATTAGCGGATTAGAGTCTGAAACTTTGAACATTTTCACAATATTGTGTAACGGTCGGAGATTTTGATTTTAAGGTTTTCATAAGCTGTGAGCCATAATCATCAAAATGATAACCAATAAAGGGTTGAAATATCTCACACTTTGCATGTAATGAGTCTATCCTATATAATAAAACCCCTATATCCCTGCGTACACCTGTCTCTGTGTAGCGTTGTCCGTGCTTTTTGCTACTGCGCATGTGCGCAGCACGGACCCAGCCTCACAGAGACAGGATGGGGGTGGGGCAGGGAGCCGAGCGGGCGGCCAGGTTTGCGGCATGTGAGCGGGCGGGTGTGGCGGGTAAGCGGGAGGCGGGATGTGCGGCGGGTGCGCACGCAGCGGCGGGTAGGCGATGCGCTTTAGCGGTGGCTGGTGGCGGGAACGCACGCCCAGAAACACAGATCTAGAGCCCGTTTTTAAACAGGCTTAGGTCTATTAGTTTCATAGATTAGGTTCAACTCTTCAGTTGAATTACCGTACTGAAATAAATGAACTTTACGATATTCCTATTTTTTGAGTTTCTCCTGGGCGATACAATAAAATCGCCAGGGAGGCGGCGCAGCGCTTTTTTTTTTTGTAATCATGTAGCTTGCCTAGCGCTAGCTACATGATAGCCGCTGTGCAGCGGCATCCCCCACCCCTTCCGATCGCCTCTGACAATCAGAGCAAACAGGAAATCCCGTTCAGAACGGGATTTCCTGTTTGGCTTTCCCCGTCACGATAACGACGATTGGGATGACGTCATCGACATCATGGCGTCGGAGGGAATCCCGATCCACCCCTTAGCGCTGCCTGGCGGTGATTGGCCAGGCAGCGCACGGGGTCTCGGCGGGGGGGCCCTCTAATGCGCCGGGTAGCGGAGGCGATCGGCGTGTACATGCAGCTAATAAAGTGCTAGCTGCGTGTAACAAAAAAAAAATGCAAATCGGCCCACCAGGGCCTGAGAAATCCTCTGTGGCGGCTTACCCCGAGCTCAGCTCGGGATTATCGCCCAGGAGGTTAATTCTTATTTAGTATTTATATAGCGCCAACATCTTCCGCAGCGCTGTAGAGTATATATATCTTGTCACCTGTCAACCTGCCTTGTAACTGTCCCTCAGAGGAGCTCACAATCTAATCCCTACCATAGTCCTAGGTCTATGTAAGTATCATACAGTGTATGTATTATGGTCAATTTTAGGGAGAAGCCAATTAACTTATCTGTATGTTTTTGGGATGTGGGAGGAAAACAGAGTGTCCAGAGGAAACCCACACAGACATGGGGAGAACATACAAACTCCTTGCACATGTTGACCTGGCTGGGATTCAAACCGGGGATCGGGCGCTGCAAGGCGAGAGTGCTAACCACTAGGCCACAGTGCTGCATGTAGCCTGCAAAAAATATTAATGACAAACAATGGGGGTGATTCATTAAAGATAACAGTGTGAGCAGCCTCCTGTTGCTCGTGCTATTCAATCGATCAGCATAATATAATTAACTTGCCTGCACACTATACGCACTAGTGGCAGCATAGCGTGCATAACTAAACAGCAGCTGCTGCTTACAGAAGCCGCGCAGTAGTAATATATCACTACCACGATACTTCACTAGCACAGGCGCTGTGTATTAATTGACATTGTTACTATACATAGTAACTATGTTAATTAACCTCCCTGGCGGTTATCATGAGTTAGGCTTGGGGTGGAAAAAAAAACCAAGATCGGTAACCTCGAGAGTGACTCTTCGAAGCCGCCGGCAGAAGTGTGCAGAGCATAGCGCACAGCGTGTGTTTTCACTCACCTCCCGGGGGATCCGGGCACCGGCAGTCATTCTCCTTCCTGTCTTGCGAGACTCTGCATCCCTGACGACAGACGGCAAACTCACTACAGGGTTACAGCGCCACCCGGAGGACGAGGGGAGAACTGCAGCACTGGATCCCAGGGAGGGATCTCTCTGCGGTGTGATTTTTTTTCCCCGGGTTTCAGGGTCTAAAAGCCTACAAAAAAATTGCACCGCTTTTAGACCCTAAAATCTGGAAAGAATCAAACTGCCAGAGGGGCTAACATAGTAGCGGCCAAAAGTGAAGTATTGTGGTTGTGATACTTCACAGGACCACCCACATTTAAAGTTACGTGCGTTGCGATGTAAGCAATGCGCGTAACTAAGGAAGGCGCGATAGTAACGTGCACTGCTATGCAAGCCGTGCATAGCGGCCGCCCCTTCTTTTTAATGAGCGCTTTAGCAGCGGAGCTTAATGATTCAAGCCCATTATCTCAAATATCCTGCTAAACCTCCACCATACTATGCGACCTAGGCCCTGGCACAACCAAGTTCATGTTGAAATGTCCTTATCTGTTCAGACTAGTATTTCACAAATAGTAAACTGCTATTTACAAGCAGGGAAGTCTCCTACCTTCCAGAGAAAATACTAGTCAAAAAAACACCCTTAAAGGGACCTAGAGCAGTGCCCTGAAAAATAAATTTGGACTTACCTGGGGCTTCCTCCAGCCCCTCGTAGGCCACGATGGTCCCTCTGGCATCCTCTTTTTCCTCTCCACGGTCCCGCTGGCAGATCCAGTAATCCAGCGACTTTATTCGTAGTCGTGCGTGCGCCCCTGGCCTGTACCCAGCGCGTCCTTACGCCTGTTGCCTTACGAGTCTTGCACATGTGCAGTTCTCTAAAGACTAAACTGTGCTGATCTTCAAGAGTGTTTGAATGACAACTAGCTTAAACTAAATGCTGAAAAATGTACTTGTCATTGGTGGTCAACACCTAGCAGCAAATCAGCACCAGATGTCAGTGGTGTTTTTAGGCACAGGCATTCCAGGCCACTGCCTAGAGTTCCTGGAGCGCACCATGCCCCTAAATAAACCCCACCCACAAACCAAGCCATGCCTCCCATGTAAATCCAGGTGTTTGTGCCTCCTTCTGTCTCCTTGTGCAACGTTTAGTCCCCTTGTGCGACCTCTGCCCGATGTGTGTCCCTCTGTCCCCTGTGCCTCCCATTGTGCTTTCTTCAATCTTCTTGTGCCACCTTCAGTCTCTTTGTGCCACCTCTGTCCCCTCTGTCTCCTTCTGTCCCCCTGTGCCTCCTTCTGTCTCCCAGTGTACTTCCTTCTGCCTCCTTGTGCCACCTTTAGTCCCCTGTGCCACCTCTGCCCCCTTCTACGTCCAGAGATGGATTAAGGTGAAATGGTGCCCTAGGAAAGCTACGAATTTTGGCTTACCTTTGATGGCTACCTAGCTTTTTTTTTTTTTGCAAGATTTGTTGAGGGCTAGCATAAACTGAGCCCTAGACTATCTCTCCAGACCCTACCTAAGTTGCCCAGTGGATGATCTGGCTTTGTGTGCATGTGCTCCCATTCCCCTCCTGCGCTACTCCAGTCCAGTGAGTAAAGGCAGAGTATAGCTCAGCAGAAGCTGTGCTCTAACCTCTCCTCTGGAGTCCAGTGCTGTGCCTGTGTGACCATCCTTTTTTCTGCTCCCTCTAGTGCTGGCACCTCACTCTCCTCATGTAGTGTGTAATCACGCTACATGCGTTTGGAGATGCTGGGCACTAGGGTGAGTAGTGAGCAGACAGGCGGAAGCACAGCACTGATCTCCAGTGGAGAGGTGAGAGCAGAGCTTCTGCTGCACTATACTACTGTATATACACACTATACTATACTCTATATACACCTTATGTTTACTGATTGATGGAGTCAAATTTCAGCTGTTCTGAAACATTCTTTTTTTCACCTAAGGAGCAATGCAAAATTTAAGCACCTCAAACCTCCAGAAGATCTTTAAACCCTAGTCCAAACCTTTGTTACATCACGGCTGAACTACCACTATGCAGGCCTTCCAAATAAAAACCTGCACCACCTACAGCTAGTACAGAATGCTGCTGTAAGGCTGTTAATAAGCCAACCCCGCCATTGCCACATAAAACCAATCCTTTGCCCACTCCACTGGCTACATATAAAATGGAGTATCCTCTTTGAAACTAGCATACTAACATTCATATCTCTACACAATTCAGGCCCCGATTGCCTGAAGGATTTGTTGCAATTACGTCACACCTCCCACAACTTCAGATCAGCCAGATCTAATAAGTTGACCACCCCCAGAGTGCAACTCAAAATCCTTGGAGCCAGAGGTTTCTGTCATGGTGCCATTACCCTTTAGAATGCCTTGCCACACCCAATCAAGACAGCTCCAAACCTGGAGGCAAAAAAACCCCACCTGTTTAGACTGGCATTTATAATCGCACTAGTTGGCCTAAGTTCGTTTAAAAACAGGCTCTAGGTCTCTTCGTGCCGCCGTGCACCCACACACAGCCGCAGCGCACACCTGCCGCGCGCACTTGTCCCTCCTCCCTCTGGCCCGTCCTCCTGTCCCAACGGTTGTCTGTACTGCGCACATGCGCAGTACAAAAAAACTACAGACACACGGACAGGGACAGGCAGGATGACGCAGGGACAGTTAGGTTTTATTGTATAGGATAACTTGTTTTAATAATAATTCCTATATTTGTGTAGTAGCACTTTTCTATGTTGGACTCAAAGCTTTTGCGAGGCAAAAGGATGCAATCAGTAGGCAGTAGCAGTGTGAAGGTGGCCATACACTGGTCGATTTGCCATCAGATTCGACCAACAGATAGATCCCTCTCTGATTGAATCTGATCAGAGAGGGATCGTATGGCTGCCTTTACTGCAAACAGATTGTGAACCGATTTCAGCCTGAAACCGTTCACAATCTGTGGTGGTGGTGGTGGTGCTGCCTCGGCTCTCTCCCCCCCCCCCCCCCCGCATACATTACCTGCTCCGCCGGCTCGAGTCCCCACTTTTTCCTGCCCGGCAGGAAGTTTAAACAGTAGAGCGCCCTCTACTGTTTAAACTTCCTGCTGGGCAGGAGGAAGTGAAGCATGCCGGAGACCAGACCAGAGCGGAGAAGACAGCAGTGACAGCGGGGACTCGCTCCGGCCGGAACAGGTAATGTATACCCGCTGTATTGCGTCGGTCGTCAGGCATTCGAACGCCGCTATCGACGCACTCCCGACCCGCCGGCGATCGAGAAAAATCTTCTGCACGGACAGATTGTCGGGAATCGACAGGAATGATCGATTTCGGACTGAAATCGATCGTTTTGTCAGCGGTGTGCGTGGCAATTTCACAGCCGATTCGATCACTGTGATCGAATCGGCCGTATATTAGCGGGAAAATCGTTAGGTGTATGCGCCCCTTTAGGCCTCTTTTCCACAGACAGTTTAATTGGGTGCTCAGTGAGCAGTTACCAGGCCGCCGTGAGAAGTTACCAGTCCGCAGTGAGCAGTTACCAGGCAGCAGTGAGAAGTTACCAGGCAGCAGTGAGCAGTTACCAGGCAGCAGGGAGCAGTTACCAGGCAGCAGGGAGCAGTTACCAGGCAGCAGTGAGCAGTTACCAGGCAGCAGTGAGCAGTTACCAGGCAGCAGTGAGCAGTTACCAGGCAGCAGTGAGCAGTAACCCGGCAGCAGTGAGAAGTTACAAGGCCGCAGTGAGCAGTTACCAGGCCGCAGTGAGCAGTTACCAGGCCGCAGTGAGCAGTTACCAGGCAGCAGTGAGCAGTTACCAGGCAGCAGTGAGCAGTTACCAGGCAGCAGTGAGCAGTTACCAGGCAGCAGTGAGACGTTACCAGGCAGCAGTGAGCAGTTACCAGGCAGCAGTGAGCAGTTGTGAGAGTTTGCGAGGCATTTCACTGCCTATCGACTGTCCGTGGAAAAGAGGCCTTAGGGAGTCTTCCTCAAGGTCTCCTTACTAAATATATGCTGGCTTACTGAACAGGAAGAGCTGAAATTTCAACTCCAGTGTCAGAGGCAGAGCCCTTAACCATCACACTATCCAGCCTCTGCCTCTAACACATAAACAATGGAAAGATATTTTAAGCAATTATACAAAAATACACATTGTTCACGAGCACCTTCCCATTGCTCTGCATACTCACACATGCGCTGTATGGCTGCACTTGTACACAGAGGGGAGAGTGGCCACGAGGAAGATAAGAGCCTTGGCCAGTAGCTGTGAGAGGACACAGGAAGCCATTGGACCATACAGAGGCTTCTCTCTATGCTGTTAAGTATTTGGGATGCTCGTTCAATTTCCGCATTTTTGGTAGCAAATTGGATTTTTGTGAAAATACCAAATTACCACAACTCTGTAATTTTAGCCCAATCACAGAAGCAATGGACCAATCAGAGAATGAGGAGTCAACTTGGAAGTATTTGGCCAATCAGAGAATGCAAAAAAATGACCAGAAAAAGACTCCGCAGAAAATGGGAATCGGATTTCTTCGGAAATATCATATTACCACAACTCAGTCATTTTCGCCCAATCACAGAACTCGGAAGCAACGGACCAATCAGAGAATGTAGAGTTAACTTGGAAGTATTTGGCCAATCGAAGAATACAAAATAATGACCAAAAAACATTTTTTATTTTTTTTTGGTCATTTTTTGCATTCCGTGGAGGAAACTGTAAATCGGATTTCTGTGGAAAAATAACGCATTACAGCAACTCGGTAATTTTAGCCCAATCACAGACCTCTGAAGCATTGGGCCAATCAGAGAATGCGGAGTCACCTCGGCAGTATTTGGCCAATCAGAGAATGCAAAAAATTATTAAAAAAAAAAGGCTCCTCGGAAATGGGAATTGGAAATCCGCGGAATCGGCAATTGTTATTGGTGGAAATCGGACATTCTGCGGAATTGTAAATCGCCATTTCAGGCCATCCCTAGTAAATATCTAACTTTCTTTTTTTTTTTTTTAAACTTACAGGTTTGCTTTAAACCTAAAATAATATTTAAAAAGAATGCGAACAAAAGCACTAAAAGCTAGTCAACTAAAAACAGAAATAAAATCAAAAAAGAACTTCCTATACTGGTGATAAATCGACAGATCCAATGTACTGTATAGTAAACACGTTCAGCAGATTTTCAGATTCTATGGATTCTCAATTATATAATCTGAGAGAGGACTTGGAATCAGCAATCTCAGGCAAGTTAATTATGTTTCAGCAGTAGGCTTAATTTTTAACTCCAGTTTTTGGATGCTGAGATAGTGTAGTAGTCCTTCAACACTTAGTATTGTGTTCTTGTGTCTCTGTGTATCTAAGTTCCTAGGAATTTGAAAACTACATTCCTTATTCAGTTATTTTTTTTCTCCTGTGTTTTCTCCAAGGTGATATGTTCACACCTTCTCAATAAATAAAAACCTTCTTAAACCATCAATGAACAAGGAAATACTCAAAATAATTTTGATAAAGTTTTCCACCTCGTTTTTGGTAATTTTTCATTCTCCTATTGCTGAAAAGTTATTTAATAGAGAAGGTGAATTATTATCTACTAGGAAAAAACAGGAGAAAAAGGTTAATTGAACAAAGGCCTACATATTTTTAATTTTGAATTCGTCCTAGAAAACCGGCTGCCTCTGAAGGCCATGGGCCATGGGCCTAGGAAAAATTTAGGAGAAAAAGTTAATTGAATAAAGGCCTAGATGTTTTGAATTTTGAATGCCTATTCATCCTAGAAAACCGGCTGCCTCTATGAAGGGCAGGCCATGGGCCTTCTTGGTGTACTTTACATTATTATGAAAAGTCTAAGTATTTAATGCAAATTTTAGTTTGGAAGGATCAAGCCAGTCAGTTTTACCCTTAATCATTGTATTCGACTAGAGCTCCTGCTTATATGGTTGTAGTTATGGATGGAGTGGCGTAGTGGTTAGCATGCTCGTCTGGGTCCCTGTTTCATATCCCAGCCAGGGCACTATATGCACAGAGTTTGTATGTTCTCCCCGTGTCTGCATGGGTTTCCCCTCCGGTTTCCTCCCACAACCCAAAAACGGACAGGTAAGTTAAGTGTCTTTCCCTTAAAATTGGCCCTAGACCAGGCATGGGCAAACTCGGCCCTCCAGCTGTTACGGAACTACAAGTCCCACAATGCATTTGCCTTTATGAGTCATGACTGTGGCTGTCAGACTCCTGCAATGCATTGTGGGACTTGTAGTTCCTTAACAGCTGGAGGGCCAAGTTTGACCATGCCAGCCCTAGACTATGATGCATGCACTACAGGATACATACATAAACATATGACTATGGTAGGTATTAGATTATGAGCCCCTCTGAAGGACAGTTAAGTGACAACACAATAATCTTTGTACATTGCTTGGGAAGATGTTGGCGCTATATAAATACTAAATAATAGTAATAATAATAAAACAATTTGTTGATTTGATATCAGCAGATCTGTTCCATGACTTAGGTCGGATCATACCTCGCTTGCTATAAGAAAGGCTATGAAACGCAAATAACGCAGAATTAAGTGTTGTAAGCAGAGTATTTAACACAGAATGTGTAACTTACCTTGGAAGTTCTGTCTTCCGTGTCCAGACTCATCGTTACACTAAGATGCAGCAAGTTTCAGAACTATTGGGCAAAGAAGCAACACAGTATTCTGTTAGTTGTTACTTAGTAATTCCCTTCATCATCCATAGTTTACCCATTAACAGCATTGATTGTGTACAAGTTTTCTCAAAACAAACCATAAGCTAATGTGTAATACGTGAACAATGCATGTCCATGTAGTTGTCTTAAAGGTGTTGTATAGTCCTTCCCATACTTTTTCATTTTTAATTCAATAACAGATCATTATCAAGGTGTGTGTGTGTGTATAGTCATGTAATAAATATTAGGACACCCCACCAAATATTACATTGATAGAAACAGCCACAAACAGGGGCGTAACTAGAAATCCCTAACCCCCCCCCCCCCCCTGCAAAACTTTAGATTGGGCCCCTTCCCCTGCACACTGAATAGGGACAGTTTACAAATCTTTGTCTACAAAACCATGTATGATTCCTTATCAGTGGCTGTGCAGATGCAGTCATTAGAACAATTGTCCAGAGAGCAGAAAGCTTTTTCTCTCCTTGCCCTTAGTTGTCAGTCTCTCAGGTCAGGGCCCCCTGTGGCTTCTGGGCCCCCCTGCGGATGCATCCCTTGCAGGGTCTATTGTTACGCCCCTGGCCGCAAAGGAGAATAAAATACACTAATGATAAAATGGGAGGTAGTGGTTGACTTACATCCCCATTGAAGACTCGAATTGCGTGTATCAGGAAAAAAACGTTATTGTATACTCCACAAACAATGCAACATGCTTCGCAGGTATTTCACCCCTTCCTCGGGCAATTGACAGGAGCAAACTTATACAAGCTCTCAGCAGACAAGGCGCTCATGTTAATTGCCTAAGGAAGCGAGTGAAATTTAGTTTGATTTTGCGATTGATTTTGGGTACTGATGAACGTAAAATCGATCACAAAATCGATCGGAAACAATTTGGACGCCTAGACACGAAACAATTTCTTATCAGATCACTGGTCGATTTGATGGAAAAGTGTACCGTGTAGATGGGGCTTAATACCGAACACGTACAAAATTTTAGATATCAATGTATCACCCTCACTTCTGGACAGTTGGGAAGAGATCCAAGAAACATGCTTCACCTTACTGGCAGCGCACATAAATTGATACAATTGAATTTTATCTGCAACCTTAGCAACAGAGTTGAGCTAAAATTTTGCATACTTGTAATGCAAACTAGATCAGGTAAAAGTTGGTTTTGTACATGTTCCACCACTCTGCACTCTTCAGACAAGAGTCCAGCAGAAAGGTTTTATAACCATAAAAGAAGAAAAAGTACCCAATCAGAACAGCACCAACCACTCCAAGATAATGATTTCAACACCAAAAACATTCATGATCCACAATTCATAATTCATAATAATAAAGTGAAAAATATTTCACAATTGCCCACCAAAATTAAATAAATATGACGAGAGACAAGAGACAAACAAAATCTCGAGACCCGTAATGAGATCAATCAATCACCCAGAAATTGTGTAAGAGTAGGTAAAGTGACAGGCTCAATACTTACAGGCAGAGGAAGGAGGAAAAATGAACACCGCTGTCTTGCCTTAATGCATCACGCGGGCACGACCCGCTTCTGAGAGGGCCTCTTTCTGAAGCGGGTCGTGCCCGCGTGATGCATTAAGGCAAGACAGCGGTGTTCATTTTTCCTCCTTCCTCTGCCTGTAAGTATTGAGCATGTCACTTTACCTACTCTTACACAATTTCTGGGTGATTGATCTCATTACGGGTCTCGAGATTTTGTTTGTCTCTTGTCTCTCGTCATATTTATTTAATTTTGGTGGGCAATTGTGAAATATTTTTCACTTTATTATTATGAATTATGAATTGTGGATCATGAATTTTTATATATATATATGATACCTGGTTCTTTGTGGTCTATTATAATACTATTTTTGTGACTGAGGCTGATACTCTTAAAGGGATACCGTAGGGGGGTCGGGGGAAAATGAGCTGAACTTACCCGGGGCTTCTAATGGTCCCCCGCAGGCATCCTGTGCCCACGCAGCCACTCACCGATGCTCGGGCCCCGCCTCCGGTTCACTTCTGGAATTTCTGACTTTAAAGTCAGAAAACCACTGCGCCTGCGTTGCTGTGTCCTCGATCCCGCTGATGTCATCGCACAGCGCAGGCCCAGTATGGTCTGTCTGCGCAGTACACTCCTGGTGACATCAGCGGGAGCGAGGACACGGGCGTGCAGGCGCAGTGGTTTTCTGACTTTAAAGTCAGAAATTCCAGAAGTGAACCGGAGGCGGGGCCCGAGCATCGGTGAGTGGCTGCGCGGGCACAGGATGCCTGCGGGGGACCATTAGAAGCCCCGGGTAAGTTCAGCTCATTTTCCCCCGACCCCCCTACAGTATTCCTTTAACCTCCCTGGCGGTTTATTAAAATCCGCCAGGGGGCAGCAAATACGTTTTTTAAAAAAAAAAAATTTCTTTTTCATGTAGCGAGACAATGTCTCGCTACATGATAGCCGCTGCCGAGCGGCATCCCCCCAGCCCCTCCGATCGCCTTCGGCGATCAGAGATCAAGAGATCCCGTTCAAAGAACGGGATCTCTTGGAGGGCTTCCCCCGTCGCCATGGCGACGGGGCGGGATGACGTCACCGACGTCATCGACGTCGTGACGTCAAAGGGGAATCCGATCCACCCCACGGCGCTGCCTGGCACTGATTGGCCAGGCAGCGCACGGGGTCTGGGGGGGGGGGGGGGCGGCTGCGGCGACGTGTATAGCGGCGGATCGGCGGGTAGCGGCGGCGATCGGAGGTTACACACAGCTAGCAAAGTGCTAGCTGCGTGTAACAAAAAAAAAATTATGCAAATCGGCCCAGCGGGGCCTGAGCGGTGCCTCCCGGCGGCATAGCCCGAACTCAGTTCGGGCTTACCGCCAGGGAGGTTAAGGCTATACTTTGAGGTTTTGTGAGGTACTAATATGAACCAATATTTAAATTGATTATCCATTATGTACGCTGCTGCTATCACCTTGAGTGATTTTTAAATGTTTTTAATGATGTTTACTATTTACCAATAAATATTTCTATATTATTATTTTTGGTGTTGAAATCATTATCTTGGAGTGGTTGGTGCTGTTCTGATTGGGTACTTTTTCTTCTTTTATGGTTATATGTGCTTCAATTGCCCAATTAGCACATCCCCTCCTGGTTGATATAAATTAATATATGATCATACTATCTTTTTGATTATTTTTGATGGTGCTTGTCCTCATTGGTTGTTTATAATAATATTCCAGCAGAAAGGTTGTCTAATATTGATCTCACCACTGCAGCTGTATTTGCCACAACCTCTGCCACAACTCACTGCAAGCCCCGGCATCAGAGTACTTTGTTTAACTTTCTGCTAAAGAGTCCTATAGGCTCATTTATTTGGACCAATGGAAAGCCCCAGCGAGTTAAGGTGCCCATACATTACTTGACCACCCGATTCGATAACTATATTCAAATTGGATGAACGTCGGTGCCACCATGCCCGATCGACTATGCGACAAATTTCGGTCCTCAATTTGTCGCAATCGGTCATGCTACAAAATCTTGGGCCAACATGCTCAATCAGGTTCACGGCGGTAATGGCTTGCAATATTAGGAAGAGTGGCAAATGCGGCCCCCAGTGTAAAATGTGACCCCCCCGCACCTGTTGGACAGCAGCGGACACTGACAGGTGAAGTATTCATGCACGGCAGCAGGTGGGGGTTACATCTTTATTTGGGAGGACAGCGGCCTGGGGTGGCGAGGCAACATCACTAAGCTGATTTATAAAAAATGTATTGCTGAAATAGATCAACAAAACTTTGCTTTCTTAAAACAGAAAGAATTTGTGATAATTCAGGTTGGAGTGAGCTTGAGATGTCTCCCAGTGCATCACTGCTGAATATATGCAAACTAACCATTCTACCCTTAGAAGCTAAACACACCTCCAGAACCGCTGGAATGCAATGATGTGTCAGTTTGTTAATTTATACAGAGCCAAAATAGATCAGGAATTGTCCTGCGGTTTATGCCGGACACAGATATCTCTCTCCAATCAGCTCCGATCAGAGAGAGATCTGTCTATGCCACCAAAATTGCTAGGTGTATGGGTACCTTAATTCAAATATTCAAAGTATGGTGCAGTTGTGGTGGTGACAAATGTGGTGATAACAAATGGCTGGTCAGCATTCTACAGTCACACAACAACATTATACACTGCGGTCCAATTTATTATGCAAATTGTATTTAAGTGTCAAAGATTGAATATTTTGTTTTTCAATTAAAGTCATAAATGGTGCTGTGTCTCAGGGTACGTTTCCACTTGTGCGGTGGGAATCGCCGCGGTAAAAATTTGCATGCGGATGCAAATTTCGCATGCGGTTGTATGCAAATTTCGCATGCGGATTATGACGATGTATGCAAATTTAACCATGGCAGTGCTTGTGTGTTTTTCCATTGATTCCATGCGAATTCGCATGAAAATTGGCATACCAAAACCGCATGCAAATTCCCTATTAAATACATTGTATTCGAATCACATAGCGGTATATGGTATGCAAATTCTGAGGGCTCTGCCTTGCAGATTTTTTTCTGCACAGAAAAACACTCAGAAATCCTGACAAGTGGAAACAGTCCCATCCAATCCCATGCAGGAAACTCATGCAGATTCACTCTAGTGGAAACGGGCCCTCAAGGCTCTTTTGATCACTGAAATCAATCTCGGACACCTGTGATAACTAGTTTGCCAGGTGAGCCCGATTAAGGGAAAAAATACTAAAAATGGGTGTTCCACATTATTAAGCAGACCACCATTTACAAGCAATATTTATTTATTTATTTAAGTATTTCTATAGCACTGACATATTACACAGTGCTGTACAGAGTATATATTGTCTTATAACTAACTGTCCCTCAGAGGAGCTCGCACTCACTAGCCCCTACCATAGTCATATGTCTATGTATGTATTGTGTAGTGTATCTATCATAGTCTAGGGTCAATTTTTTTAGGGGGAAGCTAATTAACTTATCTGTAGGTTTTTAGAATATGGGAGGAAACCGGAGTGTCCGGAGGAAACCCACACAGACACGGGGAGAACATACAAACTCCTTGCAGATGTTGACCTGGCTGGGATTTGAACCGGGGACTGCAAGGCGAGAGCGCTAACCACTACGCCACTGTGCTGCCCAATATGGGAAAGAAAAATGATCTCTCTGCTGTCAAAAAGTGTGGAATAGAGAAAGTATGAAAACCTTTATATTTCACGAAAACTTAAATGAGTTATCAGGCAATTGTAAGTAAAATAAAGGCTACTTACCCGGGGCTTCGTCCAGCCCCAAGTTCCCAGCATGTCCCTCGCCGCAGCTCTGCGGTGAGTCGTTCGCCTCCGCTGCCTCTCGGTCCCTGGCAATGATGTCAGGCTGACCTGGAGGTCGGCCCGTACTGCGCCTGCACTGAGTAATTTGGACACATGCCAGAGCCCAAATTCCAATTAAAGAAGCGTAATTTGGGTGCAAGCAATATTGAATTATACGCGAAAACTGTTAGGTGATCAGTAGACAAATAGTTTTAAATTGAGGCAGTATAGCTAAAGGCAGGTTGAGTCATCTTCCAGCTTCACTCCACCCAAATTTCCAAACGCCCT
Organism: Hyperolius riggenbachi; assembly: GCF_040937935.1. Classification (NCBI taxonomy): domain Eukaryota; kingdom Metazoa; phylum Chordata; class Amphibia; order Anura; family Hyperoliidae; genus Hyperolius; species Hyperolius riggenbachi. The sequence goes on along the minus strand of NC_090648.1, from coordinate 483,540,517 downwards.
TTTTAGATGTATGCTTCAGGAAACTTGTCTGCCCTATTGTCGATGGTGTAACACATAGCAGGCAATTGTGGTAGGGGTGGTTCAGCACCCTGTAGGAAAAGGCACAGGAGACAAAAGACGGGAGCCCAGTAGTGCAATATATCAGTAATCGCAATGGAAGTAAATAAATTAAAGGCACTACTCACAAAGGGAGGTTGCTGGGGGCAACCAACCACAGGAAGCAGGTGGATACAACAAACCCGACTCCACTCAGGGTGGCCCTAGCCAGAACCAGAAGGATGGTCGCTCTATTAGTGGAAAATGGGGGACAGAGTCCACTGTGGGGACTCCACTAGTGTCTGTCACCACCCCTCAGACAAGGTCTGTTCGGGGGTATACTTAGCACAACGAGGGAAAGAGGCGCCCTGGTATAATAAAAGCATCTAAAATCAGCTTAAAAACGATAGGTAATATGAGGTAGCTTACCTCAATGACGAAATATCTGTAATTAATACAAAAGATTTTTAATTAGCACAGGCAACGCGTTTCGTGGGTCTCAGCCCGCTTCATCAGGCCAATAGCAGTGCCAAATAGAAAAAAATCATCTAGCATAGGGAGGCTCTCACATAGCAGCACAGAAGTCTGACAAGAGTTTACTTAAGAGGAGCTGTCAGCCATACTATCTCAGAGAAAAACACATCTATAAGTAGATAAATACTTGCTCTACTTACATAACATATATATTGCACTGTCCACGCTTTGATTTTAGTGATTTGTCTACAGTAAAAAAGAGAAAATCCTGCTTAGCACTTCCCATTTTAATTGTGGCTATTTTAAGGCCAATTCTGATGTCATTTCCTCCCTTAGTCTCCTCTGCCTAATTTACCCGCCCTTCATTATAGAAAGTACATTGTCTCAGCATGAGAAATATTGGCCAATCAGAGAGGAGCAGAGGTGTGGGAGGGGAAAACAGGAGGGAAAGAGGCTTCAGCCAATCAGGCTGCATTAGTTATGTCTGAGGGGAAGTACAGAAGCAAAAAAGGACAATCCAGCATGCCCTGCAACTTCCTTTTTGTGTACCAAATGGTGTGTGTACCAAATAAGAGTCAGGTAAATTGGGGAATGATCATTTATCAAGAAGAAAAGTAATAAATATTTTAACTTTTGGATTGCCTGGTTAGCATCCTTATTACTTGTTTACAAGATAAAAATAAAGAATTGATTTTTGATTTTATGCCCGACACTTTTTAAAGCAAAACTGAAATCATTAAAAAAAAAACGAAGTGTTTTACTTACCTGGGGCTTCTGCCAGCCCCTTGCAGCTTTCCTGTCCCGCACTGGTCCCCCATGATTCTCCACTCTAACGCCGCCAGCATATTTTGCTAGCGTCCTGGGATATCAGTGCTGGATGCTATTGCGGAGGGAGATCGGGACGCGCAGTCGCAGTTGCCGAGTCAACCGAAATGAAAGCGGCTGGCGGGCGGGAGAACGGAGAATTGCGGAGGACCGGCGCAGGACAGGAAGGCTGCAAGGGGCTGGCAAAAGCCCCAGGTAAGTAAAACTCTTTTATAATCAATAAATGAATATTGTAAACAATAAACAATTTTATCCATTAGGTTATTTTCACTACAGGTCCTCTTTAACAGATAATGAATAAACTAAAGTGACCATTTTTAATAAACGGAGTTTACAAACCTGCAGTGCTTGGCAGAAATAAAGTCCAGGAATCCCTGATATGATACAGCAGCGCCAGGAAGCTGTGAATGATTTATTAATGTACCCTACTTGGTGTCTGATATGGAAAGCTTTACAGAGAGCCTAAGGGGAGAGGGATATGGAGGCTGACATATTTATTTACTTTTAAACAATGCTCATTGCCTGGCTGTCCTGCTGGTCGTCTGCCTCTTCATAGTTTAAGTCATAAACCAGGGGCGTAACTAGAAATCACAGGGCCCCAGGCCTGGATCTACCTCACAGCAGCCTATAGGCACAGATGTCCTGGCACCCTCAGACTCCGCCCTCCATGAACCTACAAACCCACTCCGAACCACACCACAGGTGTGCTGGATGTCCCACTTCCCCCTAACTTCCCTGGCCCGTCATAGGTCGCTACAGGTATCCCTTAACATTAGGTAGTCAGAGATACGCTCAGTAGTAAGTAGCTAGTAGTGCCACAGACTGAAGGGAGATCTTGTCAGTGGAATGCAGAGAGCAGGGTGAGTATCCTCTCATTTACACTCATCAGGGTATAGGAAAGGAGGGAAGCACTTGAGGAAGGGAGAGAGCTGCACTTGAGGAAGGGAGAGAGCTGCCTTTCCATCCTCAGGCGCCTGTAGGCACGTGCCTACAGTTCTTTATGGTAAATCCAGCCCTACTGGGCCCCCTTGCAAAACTTTGGATGCTTTGGACAAGCATGCAGATCAGGTGTTCTGACTTAAGTCTGACAAGATTATCCACATGCTCGTGTTAGGGCCTGTTTCCACTAGCCGGATGCTTTTTGCATCTGGCTTTTTGTATCGCAGACAGCCGCGTGCCTTCAGGTTGTAGGATGCAGCTGTCACTGACTGCTAAGGGGAATCAGATCCGGAATCCGCAGCAACAGCTCTGGTAGACATTCCTGCAGTCAGCAACTCAGCATGCTAATTGCACACTCTCTCAAACGATGCAACATCTGTGGCATTGTGCTGTGTGTATAAACTGCACATTTCAGAGTGGGCTTTTATTGAGGCCACTCTGGAGGTAGCAATACATCTAACAATGATGGGCAGATTCCACCAAGAGACAAATCTCTCTCTAATCCAATCTGATTAGAGAGAGATCTGTCAGCTGCCCATACAACACAGGCCGATTCCTGATCAATTTCAATCGACCCGGAATCGGCCTTGTGACGCATCCGACCGCCTTGCCGCAACGACGCTGTCCCCCTAATGTTAAATACCCCCCCGGTGCCTAGTGCAAGATATACATTGGCTGTCCGTGGCCTCCGCTCATCCCCGCTGGCTCTGGGCACATTCTGTTCTTCAAACGCAAGTACCACGTGGTTGCCGTGTATTTTTTCTGACATCACACATTCACCCTTACTAGGAAACCACGTGGCGTGCATGTATAGAGCAGGGAGTACGACCGGAACCAGCGGGGACAAGCGGAGGTCGCGGACAGGTAATGTATAACTTCCACTGGGCATCGGGGGCACATTTCTTAACATTGGGGTGGGGGGGAACAATTTTGTCCCAAAATTGATCGCACTGTCGGTCAGGCATGCACTTGGCGGCACCAATTTTCAACTGATTCAAATTGGATAGTCGATCGGCCGCCAAGTCACCTGATGTATGGCTGCCTAACACCTGTGCAATATTTATGCTGTCTATTGAGCACCTTAATATGCCACACCCGTGAGATTAAGACAGATTTGTGAACAATATATGAGAGTAATGGATCTTTTGTTTATGTAGAAAATGTTTCAGATCTTTGAGTTCCTCTTATGCAAAATGGGAGCAAAACCATGCTCTGCACTGTGTAGTTAAGTAATTAGGGCCCTGATTCACCAAACTGTGGTAAGAATGCCATGCCCAGGCAGTGCATGGCAATTTTACCAGTACTAATGTCGGGGGAGCACTACCTGTTAACCCATTAGCACTATTGTAACATACTGCTTTGTGGATTACCAACTAACAGACTGGCAACCCTCCAATCTGTACTGAACTCAGCTGCTTGTCTCATTCATCTCGCTCTTCCTCTGCTGCTCCTCTCTGTTAACCTTCCTGGTGGTAACATAGTTCGGGGTAAGCCGCGCAGGAGGCTTTCTCAGGGCCGATTTGCACAATTCTTTTTTTGCTGCACGCAGCTAGCACTTTGCTAGCTGCGTGACCACACCGATCGCCGCCGCCCTGCGCCGATTCGTTGCGCCACCCCGTTGCGCCACCCCCCCCCAGACCCCTTGCGCAGCTTGGCCTATCAGCGCCATGAAGCGCTGAGGGGTGGATTGGGACTCCCAATGACGTCAGGACGTCGGTGATGTCATCCTGCCATGGCGATGGGGGAAGCCCTCCGGGAAATCCTGTTCTTTGAACGGGATTTACTGATCGCCGATCGCTGAAGGCGATCGAAGAGGGTAGGGGGATGCCGCTGCACAGCCCTAGGGTAGGGTAGGGGGATGCCGCTGCACAGCCCTAGGCTCGCTACACGATTTAAAAAAAAAATTACAAAAAACGGCTGCGCTGCCCCCTGGCGGGTTTTAATAGACCGCCAGGAGGGTTAAGGTCTTCATCAGCTACCAATTAACCAGAGGATCCAGTTCAAACTCTTAACCCTAACCTACAAAGCTCTCTCTCTCTCTCCCATGTACCTCTCCTCACTAGTTTCCAGGTACCAACCCAACCGCTTTCTTAGATCTACACATGACTTTCTTTGGTCCCCCTCTAGAATCACCTCCACGCATCCATATGTTCAAGACTCGTCCCGTGCTTCACCCTTCCTCCTTTTCCAAAACACATCCGCTATTATCCAACCTTCAACATTTTTAAGCACTCCCTCAAAACTCACTTTTTTCGACAAGCATACACTTCTAACTTAGACCATTCATCATCCTCCAACCTCTGGTCAAGTTATACTCCTTACTTGATAACCTAAATACACACTGCCTCTAGGTATGCATATTGTAAACTACCCCACCTCTACCCCCCCCCCCCCCCCATTCGTTTAGATTGTAAACTCACAAGGACAGGGTTCTCTAACCCTTTTGTGTCTAGAAATTAGTTATTCATTAGTGTCCTGGAATTTGTTATGAATTTGAGTAATCCTGTTACATTTGTCGGTGTAATTACTATGTCTACCACTATTTTGTACAAATGTCTATATTTGTATACCATCCATTGTCTGTATTATTATGTAACCCATGTTTATGTCTTACTTTGTACAGCACCACGGAATATGATGGCGCTTTATAAACCAATAATAATAATAATAGCACCATGAGCATAACCGGAGTAACGCCATAACAATGCACGAACATGACACTATTAGGGTAATGAGTGGTGGTCCCCTAATGTTAGTACCGATAATGTGCACATTGCTATGGTAACATGTGGCGTAATGCGTGTTACCCCGGCTACATGCGTGGCAGTAATGGGTTGATGGGCCATGTTTGGGCCATGCTTCCCTCACGTTAAGCTGGCCACTAACAGTCCAATTTCTAGCGAAAAATCGTTCGAGCGATCAGAAATTCTGATCGGACGAAAAATCGTTTACTACACCATCAACTAACCAATCATTGCTTCCTATCTATCACGACCACCAAGAAAATCCAAATTTTCGTTCGACGAAAATTCATTCGGGCGACATTTTTTTCACTCGTTCATAATCGATTGTGTCCACCAATGGAGATTATTTACAACCAATCCGATCAGAATTTCTGATCGCTCGAACGATTTTTCGCTAGAAATTGGACCGTTAGTGGCCAGCTTTAGTAACGGTAAAATTTTGGTTTTGGTTAATCCGGATCCCAATAACTAATTAGCTTTCAATTATAAAGCTGTCATAACTAGGTTTCAATAATTCAATCCAACAAGAAGTTATGATCTGATGCACAGGGCAGTGTCCTGTCCAGTAAATTAGGTGCCAATGTTCGGTAATAAGATAACTTTGTTTTGTTTTGAAAACTTTACTTTTGTAGAGAAAAAAAGCAATCCATTTCATTTAGCTCTATTCAATACAAGGCATAGCGATGAATATTAGCTGCATTTTTCGGACTATAAGACGCTCCTGACCATAAGACGCACCTAGGTTTAGAGGACAAAAACCAGGGGAAGAATATATACTAAACTTGGTGCATCCATGGTGATGGGGCATCTTGTGGATCATGCCCCCTTTGTACCTCATGCCCCCTTGTGCCTCGCTTTGTCCTCCTCTGTCCTCCTTGTGTCCTCCTGTGTCCCCCTTGTGTCTCCCTTGTGTCCTCCTCTATGCCCATTTGTGTCCTCCTCTGTGCCCCTTTGTGTCCTCCCTTTGTCCCCGTGTCCTCCTCTGCATGGGCACAGTACAGGGAGTCCCCGACATTGCGGCAGGTTGGAGGTTCTTATTGGCAGGCGTTCCACAAGTCAGGAACTCTCTGCATTTGGGCTATAAGACGCAGTGACTTTTTTCTCCCACTTTTGGGGGAGAAAAAGTGAGTCATATACTCCAAAAAATACAGTATTTCATCTTTTTATGAATGCAAAACACAACCATTCCATAATGTTTCTAAAGGTGGCCGCACACACGATACAATAAAATTATCCAATTTTACAACAATTTGGTACTAGTTTCTACAGAAAAATCGAAAGGCTTTTTTTTTTTTTTTCCGAGTGAAAATTCTGACCGGATTTCCCATTTTCTTTGATTTTTCTTGATTGGGAGCGGCAGAAATTTTTGATCAATTTTTTGCAAGATTGTATAGTGTGTGGTAGATTGACAATTTCATAATGTAGAGGTGCACGCAATTTTTTTTAGAATTTTCAAAGAAAAAATTTCGAATAAGTGAAAAATTTAACATGTGTGCGGTACATTGGTCAGATTTTTCACATGGTACAAGCAATCAGAAAAATTGATTGTAAACCTTGAATTGAAAAGAAATGTAAAAAATTGTATGGTGTGTGTGACCACCTTAACAAAGACATAAAACTGAGATCGTAAAAGCTTGCTGCCAAACTAATACATTAAGGATTTGTTCACATCTAAAATCGAAATCGCAAACGCCAGAGTTTTGCGATTTTGTGAGCGATTCTTTTCCCCCTCCCAGCGAAAGTACTGTACACTGTACTTTTGTGTACAGTGCTTTTCAAAGCGCTTTTGGAGAGCGATTTGTTTTTTTACTACCTGGCGCAAGTCAGGATGTGAACTACTTGACCCGGAAAATAATAAATACAGTGTATTTATTCTTAAAAGTGCGAATGCAATCACCACACAAAGCGATTTTGTGAGCGTTTTGTGTTTTTCCTAAACCTTCCATCCTAGCAAAATCACCCTAAAAATGGTACATGCGGCGCTTTGCTCAGCGGAATTGCGCTGATATGAACAATCCCATAGGGTCGATTTTTAAAATTGACAGCGCTGAAAAAATGCGTAAAACGCCCTAGGTGTGAATGAGCCCTAATTGATTTAATGAATAAGGCTGCTGCTTTCCCATATATATATATATACTGTGTATTTAGCAGAATTCTACTTCAAATGCCAAACTCTACAAAGTGTATGGCAGTGATGTATATTCCCTGGCACTGGTAGGAAGTGCTGCCCTTAGTGATGGTGATGCCAGTGTGGGTACCACTGGAGTGAATAGAGCAGTGATTTGTGAGGTATCTGCTATGTTTTAGTAAGTGCACATTAAAGGGGCACTACAGCAAAAAACTGTAAAATGTAAAATATGTGCAAACATAGACAGATAAGAAGTACAAATGAGCCATACATTACTTTTCTCCTATGTTGCTGTCACTTACAGTAGGTAGTAGAAATCTGACAGAAGCAACAGGTTTTCGACTAGCCCATCTCTTCATAGGGGATTCTCAGGTATGTATCTATTTTCAAAAGCACTTGGTGAATGGCAGTTGCTCTGTCCAACTGCCAAAAAACTGTGTAGCGAGCAGGGAAGCTGGCCAGCATCATTGTTTAAATCCTTTTTAGGGAATATCTTTATAAAGAATAAAAACCTTGCTGAGAATCCCCTATGAAGAGATGGACTAGTCCAAAACCTGCCACTTCTGTCAGATTTCTACAACCTACTGTAAGTGACAGCAACATAGGAAAAAAGTAATTTATGGCTCATTTTCCTCTGGAAAAAATGTACTTCTTATTTGTTTATGTTTACACATATTTTACATTTTACAATTTTTGCCATAGTGCCCCTTTAAGCAAAGTGCACTTTAGTGTTTTAGTACATTTACCTATTGGTAACTGACCAGGTAATTTTTTCATCTTATATCACCATGGCAACCGAACTTACTGAAAGACTGCACTTGCTGTGTCCAGTCATCCCAAACATCAGCTAAAGCCTTACTAGGACATGAAAACACACCTGAACTGAGACTGATATGGGGGCTGACATATTTATTTCCTTTTAAGCAATGCACATTGCCTGGCTATCCTGATGATCCTCTGCCTCTAATACTTTAAGCCATAGACCCTGAACAAGCATGCAGCAGTTCAGGCATTTCTGACATCATTCTCAGATCTGACAAGATTAGCTACATGCTTTTTTCTGGTGTTATTCAGACACTACTGCAGCCAAATAGATCAGAAGGACGGCCAGGGAACTGGTACTGTTTAAAAGGTAATAAATATAGCAGCCTCCATATCCCTCTTGCTCTAGGTGTGCCTTAAAGCCATCCCATCCCATAAACCTGCTACACCAAACGCTACAGTAACAGCACTAACAAAATAGCCTTAAAGCACATTCTTCTTAAATAATACAAAAATAAACAATATATACAATATACAATTCTTACCAAAAAGAAATGTGAAGGATGATCAGTCAGCAATATTTTCAATTCCTGTATATATATTTATAGACATATAAGAACTTCTTATCAAGTGTTCATTAGTTCTTCAGCTTCCGTTGTGGCAAAATAGCTGAAACATTTTAAATTGTTTACTATCTAGTTAGTTGTGGAAAAAAAAAGGTCCGGGTAGAAATGCGGACTTTCACCTGAGGACATCAGATTTCCTCTCCATCATCACCTTCCCCTGTAGCAGTAGTTACTCATTCATTTGGTTTTGCCAGGTAATTCGTGGCCGTGGTGATACAACTTCAATTCACCACTCGCTGGGCTGCTTTCATCCAACGAGGCATGGCTAGCAATAAACATAATCAATGCGATTGTTATCTTGCCAATCGCCAGGCAGGTAGTTATACCAGAAGAAAGCAGTGCTGCACCTTCATGGCACGGTACCAGGCAAGCGAAAGCGTGACTGCCACACTGTAACGTAATTGTATGGTCGATTAGTTTGTTGAGTAACTTCAGGAAGACCTTTTATCGGAACAGTAACCACTGTTTGCAGAATGTTAGTATGTTGTTCTGCCCTGGTTAGTTTCCCGGAGGCTATGCTATGTTGTAACCTTACAACTGTAAGGACTAAAGGCCATATCCTTACAAGGAAAATAACTTTAAAGAGAATCTGTAACAAAAAAAAGAGCCACTGGGGGAGGTACTTACCTCGGGAGGGGGAAGCCTCTGGGTCTTTAACCTTTCTGCGACCGCCTAACGCTGATTGGCGGTGTTGCAGAGTGGCTCTGTTGTTCCTCGAGGACGCCTTATGGTGTCATCTCGTGATGAGGAGTGAGATCAGACGGGAGCTTGCGCTCGTAAACAGAAGGCCACAGAGATCAGCCTGCCAGTGGCTGATTAGCGCTGGCAGGCTGTTATTTTTATTTATAATAAAAAAAATGTATATAGCTCTGACATCTTGCGCAGCACTGTACAGCGTACATTGTCTTGTCACTTAGCTGTCCCTCAGAGAAGCTCACAATCTAATCCTCACCGTAGTCATATAATGTAACGTTGCGTAGTGCCAATTTAGGGGGGGAGGGGAATGCTAAAATTTTGCACTTTTTCTTTATTAAAAAAAACCTGACAATCGCAGCAGCAATCAGAGACCACCAAAAGAAAGCTCTATTAGTGAGAAGAAAACAAGGTCAAATTCATTTGGGTGCTAAGTTGTATGAATGAGTCATAAAGCGTTGAAGTTGTGAAGTGCTGAATTGTAAAAAATGGCCTGGTCACTAGAGGGGTATAAACCTGTGGTCCTCAAGTGGTGAAGAGGCTTTTCCCTTCTCCCTCAGTGGAGGGGAACCAGCGCTGGGACCGCCCAAGGATCTCCTTGTAGGTCACTTGTCGGTGTGCAAAAATGCGCAGTAGCCGCTCTTTGCTCGGGCTTCAGCAAAAGTAGCCGAGCCCGATCGAGTCCGCTCTACTGCGCAGGTGCAAGCCAGAGCGGAGAGCCACTAATGCGCATGTGCGCAGTGGCAATTGTAAATATTATTGCCACTCTGTGTCTGGGGGAGAGCCGGCGCTGAATCCAGATGGCTGAGTTAGTTGGGGAAGCCTCTTTAGGATCCAGAGGCTCTCCCTCTCGAGGTAAGTACCCCCCAGGGGCTCTTTTTCTTATTAGAGATTCTCTTTAAAGCTTCAGGCATGCAAGATAATACTCAAGATAAGTTTGATATTACTTTTTTACTGTGTACCTATAAAGCTGAGCATATACGGTACGTTTTGTACCGTGTAATCGAGCCGCTGATGGCTCGATTGATAATTTCCGACTTGTCCGATACCCCGCCGGATTGATTCCGCGCTCGGGCAGGGCAAAAGGATAAACGAGCGGAAGATAAGAAGCTGCCCGCGGGGACGAGCGGGAATTGATGCGGGCGCCCGCAGGGACAAGCCGGGACGCGCCGGAATCGAGCCAGCGGCTCGATTACACGGTACAAAACGTACCGTGTATGCCCAGCATAATAGCAGTGCAAGTACAACTGAGTGGGAAATAATGGTAATAGAATATTGGTTAATTTACCAATATTTTATTATATACTATAGTAGAATATAAGTACCAATATTTTACAATGTCCTGACCCAGGACTGGGCAAACTTTACTTGGCCTGGGCCTAGACAACGGGCTGCACTCCTCTTCCTCTGCTGGGTTTGCCAGCGCATATGGGCAGGATACATTCCGCGGGCCGTAGTTTGCCCAGCACTGACTTAACCTACCCTTATTCTCACACACCCTCCCTCTTAATGCCTAATACTAACTGAACCCCCCAGGGTGCCTAACACTAAGAACCCCCCACCCCCAGGTGGTGCCTAATACTAAAACTCCCTCGGTGGATGCCTGACCTTAAAGAGAATCTGTACTGTACGATTTGTACAATAAAAAACATACCAATCGAGTCACTGTGATCTCCTGGATTCCTCTTTGCCTTTTCTGCCGCGATCCTGGATTTGAATTGCCAGTTTTAGGAAGTGTTTACAAACAAAAAACATGGCCGCTAACCAGGAACTGATGTTTGTGTATATACAGTATATATCATGTTACAGTATACTACAAGTTTTTATTACATAGTGAATTATCTGTACTCCAGTCAGGGCTTCTCACAGTGTCTGAGCATGGGCAGCTCCCTCCCCCCCAGACAAGCTGAAACTAAGAGCAGAGACCTGTCTGTGAGGGATAAACAAAGCACACACACAGAGCCTGCAGGGGGCGTGGAGGGGGCGTGCATAACTTCTCCCTATCACAGCAGAGGCAGTGCATTCCTCTTTGGGTCGACAAAGCTTGACAAAGAAAAGAAGATTAGATATATTACAGAGACAGTGCAACTAGAAAAGGCTGCAGTAATCCAGACCACATTAGAACAGGTATAGGAACTTATAAGATAGAAGAAATAAAGCTTAAAATTTTGATACAGAGTTTCTTTAACTCCCCCCACGCTTAACCCTAGGTGGGTGACTAAACCTTAGTGTTACGTGGGCGCCTACGGTAGCGCCCAAGTTTTATGGTGCTCATCTCGCCCAAATTTATGGGACCGCTTTTTCCATACTTTTTAGTACTTTTGCAATTGCTAAGAGCTTGTTCAGCAGTTGGCTGATCGTGTAATGGTTAAGGGCTCTGCCTCTGACACAGGAGACCAGGGTTCGAATCTCGGCTCTGCCTGTTCAGTAAGCCAGCACTAATTCAGTAGGAGACCTTTGGCAAGTCTCCCTTACACTGCTACTGCCAATAGAGCGCGCCCTAGTGGCTGCTGCTCTGCTCTGGCGCTTTGAGTCCGCAAGGAGAAAAGCGCAATATAAATGTTATTTGTCTTGTCTTGTCTTGTTTTTGAGCTCTTAGATTCGCTATATGAAAGAACGCTGAAGGTTGAACACATATTGAAAGCGAACATTGCTGGTCTGTGCTGGGTCAGCTCATCTATTCGTGAGAGGCTTAATTACGTATTTATATGGAAGCACGTTGGGTGTATTAAGCGGACTGCTGTTTGGGTGAAGGGAGAAAGCATGTCACGCAGTTGAAGCAGTATTACGCTATGTCCATGTGTTTGTTTCTTCCTTATGCACGAGTGATGAAGAAGTTATGCTGAAGACTTTGTAACACTGGCTGGGCCAAAAACGCATAAGCTGATGGAGTCTGGTCGGCCATAACCTTTGGTGAGCGTATACAGCTTTGCATTTTGTGTGGAGGAATTGTATTGAATAAGGAGAGGAAGTACACAGAGTTTGTTTGGGACTTTATTTTCTCTTTCTTATTGTGTTATGAACTTTAATTATTGAAGAATTTTGGAACTTTTGCACATTTGGATATATAAATATTTAATTCACTATTGATGAATGCCACAGTAACAACTTTGATGACTATAGCTTTAGTGGGAGTGGGACACAGCTCCTTTATAGCAGGAGATCCAAACATATTTTATATTTGCCTGGTTGTATTACTTTGGTTGGAGCACACAACTTTATTTTTTAATATTATTAGTTTTAGATAAGATGAAAAATGATCTCCTAGGAGAAAGCTGTTGTTTGGACTGAAGATTTGTTCAACATACTTCTGTTGACCCCACAGCTTTTTGTTTTTAATTGATTTTTACATTTTTGGTTTCTCAATAAAGATAGTATAATTTTACCAAATGCTAGTATCAGTCTTTTTTTTTCAGGATTGCTTACCAATATGGATGTTGTTTCTATAGTTTGTTGGTTCGTTTTTTCATCCATAGAGGCAGTGGCGTAACAAAAGACCTTGCAAGGAATGCAGCGCAGGGGGGACCAGAAGAGAAGTTTATTTTCCCTGTTCTGAGAGGCTCATAGAATCATACAAAGTTTTGTAGACAAAGATTTGTTGACAGTCCCTATTCAGTGTGCAGCAGGCTCTTGTGTACAATGCAAGGAAATCTAAGAGAAGAAGGAGCGCTCTAAGTGCGTTAACCAGGTAGGACTTTATTTGCGCATAACAAGTGAATACTTACAGGAGGAAGAATTAAAAAGCGCTTATCTGCGAGTAAGCCACCCGCTCTACCCCTCTGCGGCAGGCTGCACGCGCTGTGGCCAGCAGCGGCGTGTCCGGTGTTAACAGGAGGCTCGTCTTGCGAGGTGGTGGGCGGGGCCTATTGTGGTGCGTGTAGCGTCATGACGTGTTTCGGCGCTCTGCGCCTTCATCAGATCCTTGTGTACAATGCCCAGTCCCCAACCTCTCTTCCCCTGCCTAAGTGCTGTGTACTGTAGTGATGCTGGAGGAGTCTGCAGTTCTGCTCCATCAGAGATGGACAGAGTGAGTGTAATGAGAAGCTGAGGCTGGGACCACACACGTCTGTCGGTTTTCCGTATGCATTTTCTGCACACCATGGCCTTGATTCACTAAGACAATTAGCACGCCTTATCAAAGTTAACACATCTTATTAGAGTAGCACAACAAACTTATGCCTGCTAATTGGCAATGACGAGAGCTCCACTCGTCCTGTCCTGAGCCCCTGTGGGTTCGTAGCGCTCGCTATGCTACTCTGATAAGCAGTGGCGGCACCACGCTGGGGCTTACCCAGGCTTCAGCCCCAGCTGGCGGCTCATTAGCCCCCCCTTAAAGCCCCCCCGCCGGCCGCCGCAAGTTCCGAGAACTTCCGACCTTACTGGCTGCACACAAGGAAGGTGCCGAGCCTGGGAGGAGGGCCTGGACTGGCGCTAGCTGTGTCACTCACCCACCCACCAGAAATCAGTCACCGCCCCCCCAGCCTGGGTGCTGGCGCAACCACGCAGAGCGGCCCGCCCCGCAAGGGTACGTTGTGTGTTGCCACATAAATTTGTGTCACGTGACGACGTCCGGCATCACGTGACACGTGCAGCGCACTCTCCTCACCCGCCCACGCAGCTAGTTGCCGCCATCAGCCGACAGGAGACAGTCAGTCAGACGACTGCGTCACACTGTCAGTCTTTCACTTTTCCAGTTCCAGTCTCTACTCTCCAGCACTCAGTCACACCCAGTGACCCAGGCACCCGCGGTGGCCAGCAATGCGCACAGCCAGGACTGGAGGCTGGAGCCGAGCCACTGCCAGTAGCCAGCCCAGAGCTCAGCACAGCAGCCAGCAGGACTCGGAACTCCGACAAGGCAGCTCAAGGTGGGTCATGGGTAGGTGTCCTTTCCTGTCCTGTCCACTCTAGCCAGCCAACTGCCAAATTTTTTTTTTGCACCAGGCAGCCACCCAGGCCTGAACTGCTCTCCTGAGCCCAGCACGGCACCACCCCCATCCACCAGGCCTGACTCTGAGCACCCATTTGGGGGGCCCCAGCCCACCCACCACCAGCCAGCCCTGAGCTGCCCTGGGGCCCCCAGCCCACCACCACCACCTGCCAGGCCTGAGCTGCCCTGAGGTGCCCCAGCCCACCACCACCAACCAGGCCTGAGCTGCCCTGAGGTGCCCCAGCCCACCACCACCTGTCAGACCTGAGGTGCCCCAGCCCACCACCACCAGCCAGGCCTGAGCTGCCCTGAGGTGCCCCAGCCCACCACCACCAGCCAGGCCTGAGGCCTGCAGCCCACCACCAGCCAGGCCTGAGGTGCCCTGGGGCCCCCAGCCCACCATCACTAGCCTGACTACATATACTGGGGACATCTATACACCTGGCTACCTGGGAACACTGGCTGCCTGTCATTATGTGCATTAACTGGTGAAATGCTGTCTCTCATTACATGCATTTACTGGGGAAAAGCTGTCTCTTATGTGCATTTACTGGGGAAACGCTGTCTGTCATTACGTGCATTTATTGGTGAAAAGCTATCTCTTATTTGCATTTACTGGTGAAAGGCTGTCTATCATTATGTGCATTTACTGGTGAAAAGCTGTCTCTTATGTGCATTTACTGGTGAAAGGCTGTGTCATTACGTGTATTTACTGGTGAAAGGCTGTCTGTCATTACGTGCATTTACTGGTGAAACGCTGTCTGTCATTATGTGCATTTACTTCATAATTTTTTAAATGTAACTACATTAGCTGGTACAACTACATTACAGTTAGCCCCGCCCACATGACATAATGACCACGCCCCTTTTTCTCACCGCGGCATGCTTAGCGCACCGCAAATTCCCCCCGTAAGCCCCACCTGCCAGCCCTTGTGCCCCCTTTGAGCCCCCCCAAAAATCTGAAGCTGGAGCTGCCACTGCTGATAAGGCGTTTAACTTTGATAAGGCATGCTATTTGTCTTAGTGAATCAAGCCCAAGTGTTTCTGTATGTGTGAAAACATGCACGTTTTATCACAGAAGCTAATGTAATTGATCGAGAAAATGCGTGCAGTGCTACACTGCTGTCTGTTTATATCTGCATGGGGAAACACATTCAAGTGTGCACTAGCCAAATGAATATCATTAGTTTACAGTTTACTTGTGCAGAAAGCGAGGGGGCCCACTCCAAAGTTTTGCAGTGGGGCTACTTACACCCCTGCATAGAGGCACCTATCATGGTGATCATTTTTTATTGGCTCACCAATAGTGGTAGTGAAAATTTTCAGTGGGCGGAGCCTGTGGCAAAGGTCGCAGCATGAGGTGACTAAGCGTCAGAAATATATAATAAGGAAAGGAAGGATACATTAAAAAAATGTACAGAAAATTAAAACAATTCCAGAAGTAAAACAATGGTGTAAGCAGCAGTAGCAGAATGAGGTGGCCTGTGTCCAGCTGAATGTTGTTATGAAAGCCACGTAAACAGAACTTTTATGATGCAGGCTGTAGGCCAAAGAAAATGTTACAAAATACCTTTCCATGGTGATTCTGCAAATACTTACAATATCTCTGACATCTACTCCTGAGTGGAAGCTGAATGGATTGTAATGTATATTAATAGTAACATGTTAAATATTGTTCACAATTTATTGGAAATATCCTAGCCTGTTATACACAGTATGTAATTCTATAATAATTTAGATAAAAGCAATAAAAAAAGGTAAATCTAAGGGAAAGGCGTTTAGGCCTCTTTCACAGTGTCACATTAAAGTCGCACGTTAGAAAATACTTTAACGCAGAGTAACGCACAGCAATGCAAAGTCTGTGCGACATTCACAGTGCACACGTTGCGTTGTGTAACATGTAGCGTTATTAAAGAGTGCTGCATGCTGTGCGTTTAGCAATGTATCTGCTGCGTTATTTGTGTTGCACATGGTCAGTAATGTTTTGTTTTTGTTATTTAAAGGGATACTGTAGGGGGGTCAGGGGAAAATGAGTTGAACTTACCTGGGGCTTCTAATGGTCCCCCACAGACATCCTGTTCCCGCGCAGCAACCCCCCAAATGCTCCGGCCCCGCCTCTGGTTCACTTCTGGAATTTCAGACTTTAAAGTCTGAAAACCACTGCGCCTGCGTTGCCGTGTCCTCGATCCCGCTGATGTCACCAGGAGCATACTGAGCAGGCCCAGTATGGTCTGTGTCTGCGCAGTATGCTCCTGGTGACATCAGCGGGAGCGAGGACACGGCAACGCAGGCGCAGTGGTTTTCTGACTTTAAAGTCGGAAATTCCAGAAGTGACCCGGAGGCGGGGCCGGAGCATCGGTGAGTGGCTGCACCAACACAGGATGTCTGCGGGGGACCATTAGAAGCCCCGGGTAAGTTCAACTCATTTTCCCCCGACCCCCCTACAGTATCCCTTTAAATGTAACGCATGCACCGTTTTCGTTCCATCAGTATGCGACAAAAACGGCGCACCAAGAGACACATAACGCAGTGCAAAATAACGTCCAATTTCATAACCTAATGCGCTGCATTAGGGGCACGCTGTGCGACTTTAACGTCGCATCAAACGCAACGTCCCACTGTGAAAGAGGCCTAAAGGACCACTATCGGGAAATTTCTAAAAAATAAAACTAAAAAAAATATTTATTCTGGAAAGAATGCTAGTAGAGGGGATAGTGAAGGGTTAAGAATTATTAAAAAAAAAGAGAGCTCTTCCGACCTACAGCTCCTATCTGCTGGCTAAGATTATTAGACTGTACTGCAGGCTGCTAAGGGCTTTTCCTGTGATGTAAGCCAGGCAGATAGGAGCTGTCTGTCGGAAGAGCTGTCACATTCACTGCCATGAATGTGTAAACAGCAGGGTGATTTATTTTTTACTTACGAGGAGCTGTCGCGAAAATCTTAAAATTTAAAACACATACAAATAAGAAGTACATTTCTCCCAGAGTAAAATGAGCCATAAATTACTTTTCTCCCATGTTGCTGTCACTTACAATAAAAAGTAGAAATCTGTAATTACCAACAGATTTTGGACTAGCCCATCTTCTCATAGGGGGGTTCTCAGGTTTTTTCTTATTTTTAAAAGCACTTAGTGAATGGTAGTTGCTCCGTCCAACTGCCAAAATAGTGTGCAGCGAGCAGGGAGGCTGGCCAGCATCTTTGTATAAATCTTTTTCAGGGAATGTCTTTATAAAGAATAAAGGCCATGATGAGAATCCCCCATGAAGAGATGGACCAGCCCAAAACCGGTAATGTCAGATTTCTACTACCTACTGTAAGTGACAGCAACATGGGAGAAAACTAAATTATGGCTCATTTTACTCTGGAAGAAATGTACTTCTTATTCGTAAATGTTAAGATTTTCGCGACAGTTCCTCTTAATTCTTACCCCTTCACTATCCCTTCTACTAGCATTATTTCCAGTATAAAGCTTTTTTAGTTTTATTTTATAGACATTTTGTGGTAGTGGTCCTTTAAAGCAAACCTGTGATACTTACCTCAGGAGAGGGAAGCCTCTGGATCCCCCATACTCCTCCGCCAGGCCAATCCATTGCTAAGACTCTCTGAAGATCGCAGACGTATGGTTGTACTCTGCCTGCACAGTAGCACAGAGTGGTGCTTGGGCTTCAGCTAGGGTTGCCACCTCATCCCTTTAAATACCGGCACATGTAAGTTATACAGGTTCTGGGGCTACTTAATCAGTGCCTAAACTGCATTTAACTTGCCACAAGGCATGTATAATTCATGTGTGCCAGTATTTAAAGGCATGAGGTGGCAACCCTGGCTTCAGCAGAAATAGCAGAGCCTAATTGGGTCCATGCTACTGTGCAGGCGCAGATGGCCCTTGTTGACGGTGCCAGGATAGTGTAATAGTTAAAGGACAACCGAGGTGGCATGTCACATGATGAGATAGACAAGTTTATGTACAGTCTTTAGTTAGGCACTCATAAATGCTTGCACAGGTAATAGAGTCTCTTATAACTTTAATACAAGGTCCTCCCTTCAGGGAAAAACTCACCAGATATTGCGGCCTTCAAGGCAAGTGTATGTACAGTGAACACTAATAACTAGCCTGTGTTACTTTTTTTCTTTCTCTGCCTGAAAGAGTTAAACATCAGGTATGCAAGTGACAGTTTCTTTCCAGATCAGGACTGGGTCAGACTGTTGCGTAACCCTCACTGATGAGTAATTAGAGCCATACAATAATTTCCTGTCAGTAAATAGCTTCTGAGAGCAGGAAAGAGAAAAAAGATCAATAGTTCATAGATTTTAGCTCTGGCATTATTTAATGAAGGTGTCATTGAGCAGAGACAATGAAACAGTAAAAAATTAAAAACTAGACTAAAATATAAAATAAAAATAAGGGATATCTAAAAAAAAAAGTAATTTTTAGGAGACTAAGGATAGATACAATTGGTTGTCTCATCAGTTTATTTTCACCTCGGATGTCCGTTAACCATTTAAGCCGCCTGGACGTGATTGTCACATCCAGGCGGCTGCTGCTGCACGCGCTCCCGTGCTGCCCCCCCCCCCCCCGGTAGCCCGAAGATCAATGAATGAGGACACAGTTCCCATTTATTGATCTAAGTCCCCAGTAGAAAGACCGACGGCTTCTCATCAGAAGTCGCAGTCTTTCTGACAAAAAAAAGTTTCCTGTCCTCCATATGCTTCTTGGAAGCGAGCACTACGCTTCAAGGGCTAAAAAAAAAAATCACTGTGGCCATCTTGTGGCCAAATAGTAAAACTACATCTACATAAATGTTTTAATAAAATAAACCCACATTATTACATTTAAAATTAACTGTTTACCTCCCACACCAAAAATTACCCAGATAAAATTTTTAATGAAAAAAAATTACAATAAAAAAACAAAAAAAAAACCAAATAGTTACCTAAGGGTCTGAACTTTTTTTTAAATATGTACGTGAAGAGGGTATATTATGAACATTTTTTAAATTATAAGCTTGTAAATAGTGATGACGCAAATCTGAAAAAATGCACCTTTATTTCCAAATTAAATATTGGCGCCATACATTGTGCTAGGGACATAATTTAAATATTGTAATAACCGGGACACATGGGCAAATAAAATACATATGTTTTAATTATGGTAGCATGTATTATTTTAAAGCTATTATTTTAAAGATATAATGGTCGAAAACTGAGAAATTATTTTTTTCCATTTTTTTCGTAATATTCCTCTGAAAAAGCATTTAGAAAAAAATAATTCTTAGCAAAATGTACCACCCAAATAAAGCCTAATTGGTGGCTGAAAAAAACAAGATGTAGATCAATTAATTGTGAAAATTAGTGATAACGTTATTGGCGAATGAATGGGAGGTGAAAATTGCTCTAATGCATAAGGTGAAAAATACCTGCAGGCTGAAATGGTTAAGGGCTTTGACACAGGCCACCTGGGTTTGAACCTTGAGTATTCCTGTTCAGCAAGCCAACACCTACTCAGTAATTGGGCATGACTCCCTAACACTGCTACTGCCTACTGAGTGCGCTGTAGTGACTGCAGCTTTGGCGCTTTGAGTTCTCCAGGAGAAAAATGCAATATAAATGTTGTCTTGACTTGATAGTCTTTTGGGGGACACAGCGCTGGTGGAGGAGGATGAAGTAAGACTCTGGAGGTTCTGCAGGCTTACCTCTCCCCTGGTGAGTACCCATTTGAGGCACTTTTTTCCCCTATCCGATACGGTTAAAGCAGAGATGGCTTAAGATGTAATGGGATCCTAGACAGGGTGGTAGATTTGGGACCCTCTTGGTAAGCTGAAGTAAATAGAGGTCAAAGATGGTGGCAGGTGGGCACCTTGACAACCACTAGGACCCAAGCACATGCCAAGGTTGCCTGGATGATCCTGCTCTGGTTAAAGGAGCACTATTGTGAAAAATTGTAAAATATTAAACATATACATATAAAATGTACATTTTTCTAGGAGTAAAATGCACCATAAATGACTCCTCTGCTATGTTGCTGACACAGTAAGTAATAAAAAATGGTTTTAGACTAATCCATCTCCTCATGAGGGAATCTCAGTATCTACTTTAATCTTTACAAAGGCACTTTGTGGAAAGGATTTATGTTAAAGAGAAACTCCGACCAAGAATTGAAAGTTATCCCAATCAGTAGCGAATACCCCCTTTTACATGAGAAATCTATTCCTTTTCACAAACAGACCATCAGGGGGCGCTGTATGGCTGATATTGTGGTGAAACCCCTCCCACAAATACATTTTAAATACGTACTGTTGGCAGTTTCCTGTCTGTGAACCCTGTTGCATTGTGGGAAATAGCTGTTTACAGCTGTTTCCAACTGCCAAAACAGCAAGCTGCAGCTACATCACATGCCAACAGTAAAAATGTCACCATGTGATAAATGTCAGAATATAAATCAGGGATTTAAAAGATTTTACAATGGGCAAACACTGACTTAATCATTTATACATAATTATTAAAAAAATGAAGCATTTTTTTTTATTACATTATTTACTGGAGTTCCTCTTTAACCTCCCTGGCGTTCTGGGTAATGCGTACACATTGTACGTATTACTGTTTTTGTTAAATGTTTTTTTTTCTTGCTGTAGCTAGCGTATTGCTAGCTACAGCAGTAGCGTATTGCTAGCTACAGCAGTACGCCATGCCGTCCGCATCCACCCTCCCAATCCCCGCCGGCCATACTTACGCGTCCGAGATCCCGCGAAAAGCGTGCCTTCCTATCGTCGCTTCTCCCGTCGCCTTGGTGATGATCGGACATGATGTCATGACATCATGGGGAGCTGCGATCCTTCCCATTGCGCAGCCTGGCGGTGATTCGCCAGGCTGTGCTAGGTGTTTGCCGGGGAGGGGGGGACACAGCCCCTTTAGCGGCGCATTGCGGCGGATTGGCGGATAGCGGCGGCGATTGGACAGAACATGTAGCTAGCAAAGTGCTAGCTACATGTTCTGAAAAAAAAAGTAAGTAAAAAGACCCCCCAGGGGCTGAGCAATCCACCTTGGCGTACATGGACGAGCTCAGCTCGTCCATACCGCCAAGGAGGTGAAGATGCCAGACAACCTCCCTATTTGCATGCACACTAGTGGACTGGCAGTTGGACTGAGCAGTAATGACTCAGCCACACTATAAGCGGTTTTCTGAGCGCTTTATGATTGATTAGCACTTTTTAAAAATTGCTCCCATTCACTTTCATTAAAATTGCTGTAAAAATTGCTGCAATTTTTCGCGTACGCGATCGCTGTGATTTTTACAGCGATTTTAAAAGTGAATGGGAGCGATTTTTAAAAAGCGCTAATCAATCACACAGCAATCACAAATCACTCAGAAAAGCGCTCAGGCTTTGTTCACATCTAAAATTGAAATTGCTGACATCAGATTTTCGATTTTGTGAGTGATTTTTTTTCCCTCTGCCGGCGCTTATCTGCTTCGATTTTTTCATCGGAATGCGGAAATCGGTAATGCAAGTGCGTTAGGCGGATTTCCGCCGGAAATCGTGGAAATTTCCGCCGTAAATCGTGGAAATTCCGCCCGACTTTAACATCGGTTTTCTCAAAAACTATAAGGTTTTTTTTTTTAAACTTTTTTTTTTGCATCTTGCTCACAAGATTCAGTTTAATAAACCCTAAAATTTGGAGTTTCTAGGACCTAAGGGGGTTTTGCTATTAACCGCTAAAGTCGACGGATTTTTACTGTAATGTAATGCAGAAAATCTGCATTTGCCTATTTTCCGCATTTACATTACAGTAAAAATCCGCCGACTTTAGCAGTTAATAGCAAAGCCCCCGTAAGTCCTAGAAACACCACATTTCCAGGGTTTATTAAACAGAATGTTCTGAACAAGATGCAAAAAAAAAATTCAAAAAGATCTTATAGTTTTTGAGAAAATCGATGTTAAAGTCGGGCAGAATTTCCGCGATTTCCGGCGGAAATTCCGCATTGGAATGCGGAAATTGGTAGCGGAAAGCGGAATCAGTATTTAGCAATGGCGGAATGCGGATTTACTGCGGAATCGGAAATTGCCATTTCCGACCATCCCTATTTTTGACTGATGTCAGGAAGTGAACTCTTTGACCCGGTAAAGAATAAATACAATGTATTTATTCCTAAAAGCGCTGGAGAAATCGATATACCAAGCACTTTTTCAAGCGTTTTGCAATTTCCCCATACCGTCCATTATAGGGAAATCGCCCCAAAAAAAGTACAGGCAGCACTTTGGTGAGTGGATTGGAACCGAACTGCTCAGATTTGAAAACTCTCATAGGAAATCATTGCACAAGCGCTTTTAAGACCATTTTGAAAATCGCCGGCGCTTTAAAAAAAACGCAAAACACCCTAGGTGTGAACAAGCCCTTATAGTGTGGTTTAGCCCTAAGTGTTTTTGAAAATAAATGGAACCATGAACTATTCGAAAACTTGTCCAACGTTTAAGATTTCTACTACCTATTGTAAGTGACAGAAACATTGGAAAAAAGTAAATTCATATAACAGTGCACATTACTTAAATAAATAAATAAAAAGTCCTACTTTAAAAAGCAAATAGCAATCAGAGAAAGTATACACATGTACCCAAAGAATTATTTTTGCTGCATGATACTGTATGTAATGCTGATGCCGTTATGGTTTATAGTGTATAGTATAGCCAAGTGCCAAGCAGTCTGTTTTGGCGCTATGGGTTCAGATATGCGGCCACCGGAGAGATACATAGAGATACATAGAGAGCGCACTTCCTCTTGCGCAGACTGGCCGCGAGTGGAGGAAGTTACGGGACCCGGTAGCAGAGCTTCAGGCAGCGGAGGATGGAGGCGTGGGAGCGGTTTCCTTTAAGGGCACCGCCTTTGGCATGGGAGACCAGGGTTGGATTGCTGGCTAGGGTCAGTACCTATTCAGTAAGGAGTTCATGGCAAGACTCCCTAACACTGCAGGGTGGCCTCTTGAGCTCATGCCAGTGGCTGCAGCTTGAGTGCTTTGAGTCCAACAGGAGAAAAGCACCATATGGGCCCATTCACACTAGAGGGTTTTGCCGCGATTTCGGCAAAACGCTCAAACGCTAGCGCTTTATAAAAGCGCTTGTGTAATGAATCCCTATAGGCCCATTCTTACTTGGGCGATTTGCACTAATCGCCCAAAATCACCGGAAAACGCGAAACACAAACTCGTCGTCTACACCATTTTCAGGCGATTTCAAGGTGATCGTGCTTCAGTGCTATAGAAGCACTAAACGCGATCGGGTAAAAATCGCCGCAGTGTTCAGTGATTTTTCCGCGTGAAAATCACTCCTGCGAAACGCCAGAAAATTATATATTATTATTTATAAAATAAATCTGCACTGTTTCTACTCCCTCAGTCATGGAAGCAGACCTATTAACATCCTGTGTCTAAATACATGTCCACTTAAAATGATTAACTTTTTGGAAAGTGTAAGGAGTGGGTAATAATAATCATTTAATAAAAATGATAATGTTGTCAGCTATTACAGGAAATATCCATATTAAAAAAGTGCTGTGTGTTATCAGCTAATCATGTTAATAGTTAGGCTTTAAAAATGATAAAGTTTGAATCAACTACAGGCAGCAGTGGTGTGGAAATTTTCTAGTTTATAAAGAGGGAGCCAAAGGTCAAAGGAATAATTATCCGCAGCAGATGAGGGAGCAGGAAATGCTTGGAATTGATTGCATAAAAGCAAACCGTCCCAGTTTCCTGTGGATGACTGGGTACTTTTCTCTGCTGCCATCCCACCTGCTGTCCCAAAAACTTGTTTACTGAGTTTTCTGGAAAGTAAACAAACCAGTACTTCAGCGTATACGGAGCAACTTGGGGGGCAGTGATCCAGACTAGTGACCCAGAAAATTCTCAAACCAACAGAGGGGTGGAGAGAAGAAAAGGATTAAGGAGGCAGGGGCGTATCAATAGGGGGTGCAGAGGTTGAGTCCACACTGGGGCTCTTGGGTCCCACAACCCCAGCATTAGCTCTGTATTCAGACAGACAAATGACAGCTCTCAAGGCTGCACCTGAGATGAAATCTAACACAGGCATGCAGAGCCCCACTGGGGCTAAATGCATACCTTGAATGCAAAACAGATGCAAATTATGTACTAATTCTAATATAAAATTTTGAATTAGTACATAATTTACATCTGTTTTGCATTCAAGGCATGTATTTAGCCCCAGTAAGGCTCTGCATTGCCTCTGTTAGATTTCAATCCAGAAGCAGCCTTTAGCACTGTCATTTGTCTGTCTGCCTGCTTGATGAAATGTTTATTTATGATTTATGATTAGCAGCACAAGGAATATTATGTTTTTATTGCTAGACTAGTGTTAGGCCTTCCCCGAGAGGGTCCGTCATCGTCGTGGGGAAGTCTATTAGGTAATGATCTGTGCACACATTATTCACTGAAGTTAACACTCCCCGTAGCCTGTGGTGAGTGCTAGGGGTGTAATATTGTCCAGTTGCTGGAGCTCTGCACATCCATGCAGATAAATCATTCAGGTATAACTTCTGTTTGAAAGCGCTGCCATGTCTCCCGCTGTACAAATTAGCTCTGTATTGGTCCTGTGCTGGTGATAATCACTTCTATAGTTGCCTTGAGTATTGGTAATCTTTAATAAACTGTTCCCCATCCCCTTCTTGCACCTCTGACACGGTGGTTGTCCTTGGCAGGCTTTGGTGTGCCGTAAAATTGTTATATATAGATTGATATGGGGGGGGGGTGGCGCAATGTGAAACTTGCACACTGAGCGTTTTAGCTATGCCACTGTAAGGAGGCACATAAATTACATATAGTAGAATGTAATACATTATTCAGAATACCCAATTTTATGTTAATTTTCCTGGTTTCAGCATCAGAAACAATTCTTATATTAACATATTGCTGAATATTGGTATGTAACCCCATCCAGTAATTTTTAGCCTAGGCTATTTGGTTATGCAGTCTTCTGCCCTAGAGCACTCTGGGCGACCAGGTGTTTCTGCTCACTTCGGAACACACAACAAGCAAACATTCCGCAGTGATGCTCCTTGCCAGCAGTAAAGATGTCGGCACTTGTGATAAATTTAAGAATGTAAATCAGGGAGAGGAAAGAATTTATAACAGGCAAATGTAAAATATAAGCACTTTTAATTATGAAGTTACATTTAGTAAAGTTCCTCATTAAAGATATTTTTGCTTACAAAGGAGTGTTTTCACAAAGCGTTTGTAAAGCCTACGGGCACATAGAGCGCATATTTGTCTGTCGGTTGTGCTGAGATTTGATCTTTATTCTTCCCTGAATCACACTCTAGTAACCAGAATGCAGCAGGAACACCTGATCAGCATACTGGTTTTGGTTAGGGCCCGTGTCCACTTGCGCGGTTTCCGCGCTGAATCCGCAGAGTTTCCCTGCAGGCAAATCGTGCAGGGAAACTCTACCATAAAGAATAATAGCACCACCGGCAGAATTGCTTGAGCTAGCGATTCGGCCGGCTTTTCCATTCGAAGTTGTGCGGGAGGCTGCGAATCTATGGGATTCGTCTGCATACCCGCAGACCCAAAAGTGCAGACACATGCAGCACAAGTGGAAACAGGCCCTTAATGATTGAGAATGTAGTAGAGACAGGAAGACACCATCCAGGCAATCAGCATGCCCTAAAAAAAAAAAATAAAAAAAAAAAAAGCAGTGGCATCTTCCGCATTTTTCTAACTTTAGTTTCCTTCCAAAATGTTCCGATTTAATTCGTGCTTTGTTTTGTAAAAATGGCAAGTGGCGATTATTTGTCTGGCCCAATTACAGTACAATTTGTGTGGACCGCATTTGGAGGAGGGATCATGGAATTGACAGGGAACAGAAATGAATAGCAAGTCACCCCACATGGGAGTGTTCCCCCCCCTCCTTGCTCATGTGTGTTAACCCCTTGCCGACCGCTCCACGCCAATTGACGTGAATGCAGCGGCAGCCCCAGGTTCACGCCACGCGGATTGGCGTGCATGGCTGCGGGCGGGGATTGCAGGAGCGCACGCATCTCCGCTCTGATGACGGATCTCCGCTCCACCTTCAGTCTCCCAGTGGCGATCGCCGCTCGGAGACTGTTAGACGGCGAAACCGCCATCTACTAACAGTGTACAGCCGTGTGACACGGCTATCCCCCTGGAAGGCACAAAAGTGATCTGCTGTGATAGACTGACCGGGCGAGGGAGGGATGGTTAAGAAATTAATAAAAAATTAGCAAAATTTTATAGAAAATAATACAATAAATATTTATAATAAATTAACAATGCTGGGGGCGATCTGACCCCACCAACTGAAAACTCTGTTGGTGGGTAGAAAAGGGAGGGGGGGGGGGGAATCATTTGTGTGCTGAGTTGGACGACCCTGCAGTGAGGCCTTAAGCCGCATCTACACGAGCAGATGCGGCCGCGATGCTCCTTATCAATCGAGCCGCTGATGCGGCTCGATTGATAAGATCCGACAGGACGGATCTCCGCACCGCCGATTCCCTGCTCGCTCCCCGCGAGGGGACAATGGCAGGGAATCGAGCGGAAGATAAGCGGCGCCGGCGGGGACGGGCGGGGAATCGAATGCGGGGGACGCGGCGGGCACGCGGAAGAGGCGATCCGGCAGCTAATCGAGCCGCCGGATCGCTGCAATCTCTTATGGTGTAGACGGGGCTTTAAAGCTGCAGTTGCCCAATTAGGAGAAATTGGCCTGGTCACTAGGGGGGTTTAACACTGCAGTCCTCAAGTGGTTAATGTGGCCTAAGTTACTAAGGTAGTCTGAGGTGGCAGGGTCGCGGGGAAGTTGCACTTACTTGCTGAAGAGCTTACCTGTGATTGTCAGGCTTGTCTGGTTGGCTGGCGTGGTCCAATCAGCTGCAGCTGCCATTTCTCTTCAGACTGCCTGAGGCAACTGCCAAGGAGTGAACCCCCTCCCTCCCTCGGTCTATGTAGTTGGCTCTTTATCAGGGTAGTGTCACCCACTCTTTGGGTTGACGGTATGTGTTTATGGTGAAAAGCTGTATTCCTATGTGTGAGACAACAGTCGAAGCATAGCAATGTGTAATTTAATTATTCTATTTATCGTTTGATTTATGATGATTAAAGCTGTAACGTTTTACCCCAACTTTTACCTGAGTGAATAATCGCAACAGTGGTGTGGTGTTCTATTAATCGGTTAACCACTTCCAGATGGCTTTGATAGTAATCTCCGCCCTGTTTTGATGCTATTTTTGCCAGGGCGTAGATTTTACATCACTGCCGCCGCACGCTCTCGCCGCTCCTGCCGATCTCGTTAGGTGTCTCCCCGCCGCAGCTCACCTGCCCTGCCGTCGCTATGACAGCAGGGCTCTGTGAGTCAGTCAGGAGCCGATTTCGGTGGCTGTATAGAAATTCACTACCTAAACCCTTTGCGTTATCAATGGTATAGTGCTTGCCTGCTAAATCACAGGTCAGGCTATTGTACTATTGTATGTACAGTATACAAGAATGTATTTTAAAAAGTGTATACAACCTCCCCACATTTTTTTTTCCTTTGATTTTTTTTTAAAATGAAAGTTAAGCAAAAACAAAAAACAAAACAGCAAACCCCACTTCCAGCCCCATTAACCCCTTTGTCAACCTGGGGCTGGTATTTCGAAGGAAATTCAAAGTGTGGTCCTCTTCCTCTGAGCAGTCCCAGCCCACATGGTCCATAATATTCAAAGCATTCTAAAAAGCGGGTGTGCCTCTGATTTCATAAACATCCTCCCTTTGAAAAGTTAATTTTACCAAGTTCTTGAATGTTCTTGTTGCTTGTTCGCTTTGATATTGCTAAAGATTCTTTTTCCAGCTTACCACAAGGTGATGCTGGTTTCTCACAAGACAAAATAAAGGGAACCTAAACTGAGAGGGATATGGATGTTTCCTTTTAACCTCCCTGGCAGTCAATTAAAACCGCCAGGGGGCAGCACAGCCTAGCGCTAGCTACATGACAGCCGCTGTGCAGCGGCATCCCCCCACGCCCTCCGATACTGGATACTAAGGAGCAGCACCGAGGACCTCCTAATCCAATTCCTCATCCCATACACACTAAAGCATTGCACAGATGGCTCCCCTTGTCCTGTCTGACACCAGACCAAATGTTTCACAAGCTTATTACAGTATGCAAGGTATGGGGGATAGATATATATATATATATATATATCAGAAAATAAATGGTTTCCTTGGTCATCTATTGGTACAGTTTTAAACTTGTTCACACTGCAATAGAAAATGCTGCGTATTCTGGAATACAAAAAGACGTAAAATAGGATGGTGAATGCATCTTATGTTACTAACAGGATGCATTAACACTGTCAATTGGAATGTGAATGCATCGAACACGGACTGGACTACAAAAGCAGAATTCTGACCTGCTGCATTTTTCTGAAAATGTATTGCAATCACACTGCCAACTCCGCAACCAGACGCAATAGAAGCCCATGGGAATGGCCGGTGTCCATTGCCACTAGGCTGAATGCCACATGACGCAACCATCCGGTGGATTCTGTTCCAGTGCCGCTGACACCCGCTGTTCGATTCAAAGAACATCAGAGACCAGCAGAAGCATGTGGCAACCCAATGGTTTGTACAAAAACAATGGGAATAACGCTTCCAACTGGACCAACAAGTATCCTCTCTGTTGCTAAATAGGATTCCTGTTGATTTGTTACAATCCAACATGCTTCTCCCAGGCTCCGCTCATTTTTGGGATGAGCAGGGAAGAACATGGCAGCCGGAGAAGATGTTTGGGGATGTGAATGCAGTGTACAAGTTCAAAGGTTGTTCACTTACTTGCGTTTCACAGTGCGGACCATATGAGCCAGAAGGAGGAAGCATTGGAGAATGAGCTGTGAAGCACATGTAAGTGAACTGTCCCTGATCCTGTACATTGGTTCGGCACTAAAATAGTACTGAACTATTGTGAACGGTAGTATTTGGGTGTTTGGAATTCGAAAGGCCAAAAACACCAACACTACGTGTCACTTAACTGTCCCTCCGAGGGGCTCACAATCTAATCCCTACAATGTCCATTCTAGTCTAGTTTCTGGATTAATATCGGCAACTCCTGTGTGCCTAACTCATGCAACTGTATACACAGCACATTTTGCAGTGCTATACGCACACCCGGCTATACTTGCCTTGCCGCAGAGGTTGTGACTGCTATGGTTGCTGCACTTTTGTTTGCTATTCCTATGAGAAACAAATACTATACATGTTTTGTACCTACCTCAAAAATCAAGACAAACAGGAAAAAGTATTGAGAGTTGTACCAATCTTACAAGTATGACTATCAACAAACTTTTTTTTAAAGGAAAGACTTTTCTCAGATTTTCTATTAATTCCTTAAATTAAGATTTTAAAAAATAAGAGAAATATTTGTATGTCCCCCAAATATGCTGCAACCTTTGATCCGTCTAAACAATGCACAATTTGCAAACATTTTTCTGGTTGTGAAGTTCATTAGAGGTTCATTAGTTAAAGTTAAAGCGGAATATAACCCTGCATTTCAACTTTGCTCTAAAACATTATTTACAGTATATTATATGCAACCAGCATTTTTTTTTTTTTACTAGACCAGCATTGGAAGGGTTACACAGAGTTTTAAAGTTCCTGGTAAGAACTGCAGACGCATCGGAAGCTCAGATAGATACATTTTGTTTACATAAATGTATCTAAGTGTTGAATGTTACACACTTTGGCTGTCCTCCAGCTCAGTCAGAGAAAGTGAGTCACATTCAACACTTATGTAAACAAAATGTATCTATGTAAGCTTCGGATGCGTCTGCAGAAATCTCCAGGAACTTTAAAGCTCTGTGTAACCCTTCCAATGCTGGTCTAGTAAAAAAAAAAAATGCTTTTTGCATATAATATACTGTAAATAATGTTTTAGAGCAAAGTGAAATGCAGGGTTATATTCCGCTTTAAGGTGCTGCAATAAAACTCCTTCTGGAACCCGGGATCTCAAGTTCTGCTCTTCTTATAGATGTAAGATGATACCATTTATTGGTTAACTTAGAAATAAAGGCGTAAGCTTTTGGCTAATAATCCTTCTTCAGACTTTGATCCTGTATACAGGAACAAAGTCTAAAGAAGGCTTATTATCTGAAAGCTTACTCTTGTACTTCTAAGTTAGCCAATAAATGGTATCATCCTGATTGAAAAGTTCTTGCTTTTACTGATGTTAGTGAAACTAACATCCTCCAAGTGGTAGACAGGTCATGTGTGTGCTCATTGTGTATTTGAATCCCATGAGTGGGGTGTGCACTTTTTTGCAGGTAAGCACTCATCTGTTTTTAAGTAGCGCTGTTCATTTCTTTGCTATGTTTTACTGATGGCTAACACGGTACAACACTCTACTGCTTTTTATAGATGTGCCATGGCTTTAGAACCCTACCTAAATCTTGGAAGAATTCAGCCCCAAATTTCCAGAGTTTAGCAGGTCTTTCCTCCTTGTAGGGACAGAAGAAGTAAGAGCCATTTCTGTGCAGTTAGTAATAGTCTAGCTCCCATTTATGCTACGCACATTTCACACTTTTTTTTTTTTTTTTTAACATCTTTGAATAAGAGTTTGATTTGCCAAAGGCTCCAGTACTTTTACACTATGGCACATAGAAGCCCCTTTTACACTTGTGTGCTGCGTTGCCCCGTGTTACACTTCCATACCGCACTGCAAAAATAATTTATAGTGTATTTTACTCTCAGGGCCCATTTCCACTATCGCGAATTCGCATGTGTTTTTCGCATGCAAATTCGCATAGCAATACAAGTGAATGGGACTGTTTCCACTTGTCAGGATTCCTTTGCGTTTTTCTGTGCAGAAAAAATTCGCATGGCAGAGCCATCAGAATTCGCATATCGCATACCGCTATGCGAATCGCATACAATGTATTTAATAGGAAATTCGCATGAGGTTTGGGTATGCGAATTTTCATGCGAATTCGCATAAAAACAATGGAAAAGCACACTAAAAGAAATATACTTATTATATGTATGAATTTTACATTTTACAATTGTTCATGATAGTGGGGTCCATTAAGGTTAGTGTGTATGATGTTTTGCTGTTGTCCAGACCACTATAGTGAAAATCATAAAATTTAAAGTACAAGTAAACATATACATGAAATGGGCTACTTGAAGTAACATAGTTATTTGGGTTACATCGAGTTCAACCAGAAAAAAAAAAGTACAACACCAGCCTGCTCCCTCATATATCCCTGTTGATCCAGTGGAAGGCGAAAAACCATTACAAGGCATGGTCCAATTAGCCCCAAAAGGTAAAAAATTTCTTCCCAACTCCAGATGGCAATCAGATAAAATCCCTGGATCAACACCACTGGGCATTATCTAGTTATTATAGCCATGGATGTCTTTCAATGCAAAGAAAGCCCCCTTTATATGCAGATATAGAATTTGCCATAACTACTTCCTGTGGCAATGCATTCTACATCTTAATCAGTCTTACTGTACAGAACCCTTTCCTAAATAGATGTCTAAAACGTTTTTCCTCCATGCGCAGATCATGTCCTCTAGTCCTTTGTGAAAGTCTAGGGACAAAAAGCTCATCCGCCAAGCTTTTATGTTGTCCTCTGATGTATTTATGCATGTTAATTAGATCCCCTCTAATGCCTCTTTTCTCTGGATTAAATAAACCCAGTTTATCTAACCTTTCTTGGTAAGCGAGACCTTCCATCCCTCGTATCAATTTTGTTGCTCATCTCTGCACCTGCTCTAAAACTGCAATATCTTTCTGTAATGTGGCGCCCAGAACTGAATTCCATATTCCAGTGTGGCCTTACTAGACAGTTAAACAGCTGCAATATTATGCTAGCATCTCAAGTTTTTATTTCCCTGTTAATGCACCCAAAAATTTTATTAGCTTTAGCTGCAGCAGCTTGGCATTAAATACAATCATTTAACTTGTTATCGATGAGTACTCCTAAGTCCTTCTCCAAGTATGATGTCCCCATCTGTATCCCATTTTGTATGGTGCTAGACCATTGGTACGACCAAAATGCATGACTTTACATTTTTCAACATTGAATTTCATCTGCCATGTATGTGCCCATATAGCCATCCTATCCAGATCCTGTTGCAATATGTCACTATCTTCCCGAGAGTTGATGATTCTGCACAATTTTGTATCATCTGCAAAAATAGCAACATTACTTTCTACTGCATCTACTAGATCATTAATAAATAAATTAAAGAGAACTGGACCTGGTACTGACCCCTGTGGGACCCCACTGATAACAGTCACCCATTTTGAATAAGATCTATTGACCACAACGCTGTGTTTTCTGTCTATTAGCCAGTCCCCTATCCATGTACACAGATTTTCCCCAGTCCTTGCATCCTCAACTTTTGCACCAAGTCCAAGTATATCAAATCTACAGCATTCCCAATATCCACATTAGCGTTCATTACCTCATAAACGCTGAGCATGTTAGTCAAACAGGACCTGTCTTTAGTAAACCCATGCTGATGCTGAGATATAAGGTTATCTTCTACTATGAAGTCTTGTATAGTATCTCTTAGTAACCCCTCAAATAGTTTGCACACAACTAATGTTAAGCATACAGATCTATAATTTCCCGGATTTGATTTTTTGCCCTTCTTAAATAATGGGAAAACGTGGGCTGTACGTTAATCTACTGGAACTCTGCCAGTTGAAAGAGAGTCACAAAAGATAAGATAAAGGGGTTTATCGATAACTGAACTGAATTCCCTTAGGACCCGAAGATGCATGCCATCTGGGCCAGGTGCCTTGTCTATTTTTAATTTATTTAGTCTTGCCTGTTCAATATTACAATTGGAAGATTGAGACTCTTCTGCATCTGTAATTTGCAACAGTGATGTTTCCCTTGTGAAGACAGAAGCAAAGAAAGCAATTAATAACTCCACCTCACCTTGGTCACCCACCATTGAGTTCCCACCCTCATCCTTTAGGAGTCCAAAACAGTGAACTTCTTTTTTTTTTTTTTTTTTTTTTTTTGAGTTGATGTACTTGGAAAAAACTTCTTTGGGTTAGATTTGATATTGCTAGCGATTTGATTTTCAGCTTCAATCTTTGCCAGCCTAATTTTTTTACAACTTTTATTGCACTCCTTATAATTGCTTAATGCAGCCTCGGTCCCCTCCTGTTTAAGGACCGTATAAGCATTCTTTTTCGACTTCATTTTATCTCTAACCTTTCTATTCATCCATAGAGGCCTTTTTTATTCCTAGACATTTTGTTTCCATATGGGATATACATACTACAATATTGATTAAGAATAAGTGTAAAAGCTTGCCATTCCCCTTCAGTGTCCTTCCCTTGTAGTACATTATCCCAGTTCACCAAACTTAGAGTTGTCTCGAACCTCCGATTTTAGGTTTGCAAACCTCGAACATGCGAAAAACATTTGCAAACCGGTGAACTTCGCAAACCGCCATAGACTTCAATGGGCAGGCAAACTTTCAAAACTACAAACCCTAATTGTGGCCACAAAAGTGATGGAAAAGATGTTTCAAGGGGTCTAACATCTGTAGGGGGGCATGGCGGAGTGGGATACACGCCAAAAGTCCCGGGGAAAAATACGGATTTAACGCACAGCAGGGTTTAAGGGCAGAAATCACATTGCATTGCTAAATTTGAGGCCTAAAGTGCTTTAAAACATCTTGCATGTGTATACATCAATCAGGTAGTGTAATTAGAGTACTGCTTCACACTGACAGACTAAACTCACTGTGTAATGCACCGCAAACAGCGGTTTGTGTAGTGACGGCCATGCTGGACTGGTGCACGTGATGGCGAGAGTGTAGGTGATGGCGGTTTTCAAGCCTATATGGTCGGGCTGAGGTAGCTGAATTACACTGTGACTGAGTGTCCAGCTGATCGAATTTGGTATGTCCACAATGAAACAACGACCTTATTATCTTCTTGGGTCAGGTGTGCGGTTACACCTGTGCAGTGAAAAGGTGACTGCTGATACAACAATGTGCGGTTACACATGTGCAGTGAAAAGGTTGCAGTGACTGCTGGTACAACAATGTGCGATTACACAGGTGCAGTGAACAGGTATGCAGTGATTGGTATTACAAATGTGCAGCTGTCACACACACACAGGTACAGTGAACAGGTATGCAGTGACTGGTATATAATCCCTCTGTCCCTTTTTCCCCCCTC
The DNA here is from genome assembly GCF_040937935.1 of Hyperolius riggenbachi. Taxonomy (NCBI): domain Eukaryota; kingdom Metazoa; phylum Chordata; class Amphibia; order Anura; family Hyperoliidae; genus Hyperolius; species Hyperolius riggenbachi. Next base: position 483,506,168 of record NC_090648.1, on the reverse strand, counting down.
ATTTGTCCCTCTTTCAGGGCTGATCTACAGATCTGAGTAAATATATGTATTTTCAACCGAAAAAAGTTTAACTGACTCTAAACTTTATTCCCATGAATTAAATGTATATATTTCTTATTCTCAAGTATTTTAATGAAAGAGGAACGACTGCGAAAATATTAAAATTTAAAACACATTCAAATAAGAAATACATTTCTCCTAGAGCAGGCATGGGCAAACTTGGCCCTCCAGCTGTTAAGGAACTACAAGTCTCACAATGCATTGCAGGAGTCTTACAGCCACAGTCATGACTCATGAAGGCAAATGCATTGTGGGACTTGTAGTTCCTTAATAGCTGGAGGGCCAAGTTTGCCCATGCCTGTCCTAGAGTAAAATGAGTCATAAATTACTTTTCTCCTATGTTGCTGTCACTCACTGTAAGTAGTAGAAATCTGTCATTAACAGCAGATTTTGGACTAGCCCATCTTCTCATGGGGGGGTTCTCAGGGTTTTCTTTATTTTTAAAAGCACTTAGGGAATGGCAGTTGCTCTGCCCAACTGCCAAAATAGTGTACAGCGAGCAGGGAGGCTGGCCAGCATCTTTGTATTACTCATTTTCAGGGAAAGTCTCTATAAAGAAGAAAGGTCATGCTGAGAACCCCCTATAGAGAAATGGACTAGCCCAAAACCTGTCGGTAATGTCAGATTTCTACTAACTGTAAGTGACAGCGACATAGGAGAAAAGTAATTTATGCCTCATTTTACTCTGGGAGAAATGTACTTATTTGTATGTGTTTTAAATTTTAAGATTTTCTTGATGGTTCCTCTTGAAGAAAAATTAATGATGATAGAAAGGACCATTGTGCTTTGAGTGATCATCTTTTGATTTAGAATTCTTTGTGATATGCATGGTGAGGGGTGTGGTGGGGCGTGGTTAGAAGTGTTGCAGGGGCGTGTCTTAAAAGTGTCCCTCATTCTTATCTCAAAAAATTGGGAGCTATGCCAGTGTGTCACAGAAATCCATGTATTTTACTTTGCTGGAAGAATGATGGGAAAATCCTGGGGTTTTACTTTAGTGTAAATCTGGCTGTTGTGTCAACACTGCGAAGTACCAGAAAACAAAATCATACTTACCTGTGTTTGACACCCAACATCATCAGCCTTATATTATTATATAACTGTCTTGTTAAAATTGCCAATAAAATAATTCTAAAAAAAAAAAATAGCAATAAAGAGCAGCACATGAAAACATTTATATTGCAAAATATTCTAATTGTGCATTGTTACAGTTTAGTGATATGAATTTTTTTTTATGTGGAAGTGTAACATCACCAGTATGTAACGTATACAAAACTGAACTGGATTAGAACAGAAAGCACCTGAAAAAAAAGCACCTGAAGTATTCTGTAACATTATCTGTAGATTGGATAACAACAACTTTCATGTCCACTTGTAATGAGAAAACACCACGCCCCATTTTTGCATGGAAATGGTGAATTTACCGTGGCATGTTTCCTGACGTATAGTGTTGGTGTCGTAAGAGTTTATGATTTTTTTGTTTATCAGTGCCAGTTAGATCTTCTTGGGTCTTCAACAGGAAATAAAACAGATATCTGAGATTTGTAATTAAACTGTCTTCCTCTTGGCCTCTTGTAATTTTTCTGCAATAAGCTGTTGAATCCTCTGGTTTTTGGTCTTTTCATAAAAAGTTTTTCTTCGGGGTGTGATATTTGGCCGGGGGACCTCATTGTTATGCCTGATAACGGTATATGGCACATCTACCCTGTTATTGTCTTGCGGTCTTTCAGTAACGTTAATTGGTGAGACGATTACATTGAGAACAGGTGTGGTGGACACTGTAGAAGGAATAGTTGGTGGAGTAATGACATTCGGTGGTGGTCCAATCGGAGGTACTTGATGCCGCGTACTATTACTTTTCCCGGGATTCTGGTCACTTGTAGAATGAGATGAATTGCAGGACTTGCAGCACAGTTTCCTATACCCGGGCATTGAACAATAGTGGGACAGGTTTGCAAGTCGACAAAAAGCCAAGCTGTCTCTGAGGCACTGTTCTTCTGAAAGAGAGGAAGAAAAAGAAAATGTTCACACAGTAGAAAAATAAAAGGCTAAAGTATAACAAAAAATATGTATAAAACAATACAAACATGTAAAAACCGCCTTGCAGCAAAAATAGAAAAAGTTGCAAATCTGAGGTTAAAACTTACATGCGTTAGTAGCTCATTCCATACATTCTTGTTGCATGCGTGGCAAAAAAAGAAGACATATCCACTTTTAAAGGGAATCTGAAGTGAAAATAAACTTAGGGGATAAAAAATTGTATGTGTAGTACAGCTAAGAGATAGAACATTAGTAGCACAGACATGAGTCTCATATTGTTTCCATTACAGAGAGAGTTAAGAAACTTCAGTTGTTATCTATGCAAAACGGCTCCTCTGAGCTCTCTGGCTAAGCTTGGTCGACTACAGTGCTGTTTTCTGAAGCACTTATATGAACCTGTCTCTCACTGTTTCTTGTTTATGATTTTACTACAGGAAAGTTCAAAGGGTCATTAGGTCTGCTCTGTTTCATAGTTTAAAATACACAGTGTAGTTTATAAAGTGCAAATATTAGAGAATGATGCAATGTTATAAAAATAAAGCTATACAACAAAGCTATATAACTGATCCCTACTACACATACAATTCATTATATCATAAGGTCTTTTTCACTTCGGTGTCACTTTAAGAATGAAAAATCATCATTATTGTGAATTTACATAACACTGACATTTTCCACAGTACTTTACATAGTCATGTCACTCACTGTCCCTTAGATTAGCTCACAATCAAATCCCTATCATAGTCACAGTCAATTTAACCTATCATAGCTGAGGGCTGGAACCCACAAGAGCGTTTTTTTTGAGCATTTTGGCAGCGCTGCGATACGCTAGCGTTTTGCCAAAACGCTCAGCTGATGTTAATGGATGGGGAAACTTCCACAGGAGCGTTCACGTTTCCCAGAAACGCAAACGCAGGACCTGCAGCATTTTGGGAGCGTTAGCGCTTCAATGTAAAGTATTGAAACGCTAGCAGAAACGCTCAGCAAAACCTAAACTGAGCGGTTTTTCTAGCGTTTTGCGGTTCAGCACACTGTAACAAAATTAAAAATGATTCACAGAACCAATCAGGATAAAAACGCGAAACGCAAAACGCTACACAACCGCTGAGCAAAAAAATACACTGTTGCAAAACGCGACCGAAAACGCACATGAATCCGCTTGCAAACCGCTCAGACAAAACGCTAGCGGTTGCGTTTTGCGTTTGCGGATTTCAGTGGGTTCCAGGCCTCAAAGAGGAACTGTCGTGCGAATCTTAACATTTAAAACACATACAAATAAGAAGTACATTTCTTCAAGAGTAAAATGAGGCATAAATTACTTTTCTCCTATGTTGCTGTCACTTACAGCAGGAAGTAGAAATCTGACATTACCAACAGATTTTGGACTAGCCCATCTTCTCATGGGGGGTTCTCAGGGTTTTCTTTATTTTTAAAAGCACTTAGTGAATGGCAGTTGCTCCGTCCAACTGGCAATAAAATGTGCAGCGAGCAGGGAGGCTGGCCGGCATCTTTGTATTAATCATTTTCAGGGAATGTCTTTATCCAGAATAAAGGCCATGCTGAGAATCCCCCATGAAGAGATGGACTAGCTCAAACCTTATTTGTATGTGTTTTAAATTTTAAGATTTTTGCGACAGTTCCTCTTGAAGGACAGATTTTTTTTGGGGGGGGCTAATTAACTTACCAGTAAGTTGTTGGGATGCGGGAGGAAACTAGAGTGCCTGGAAGAAACCCACACAAACTGAGGGATGACATACAAACTCCATACAGTGTCTTGGCCTGAATTTGAATTTGGGACCCTAGAGCTGTAAAGATGAGAATGCTATCCACTAATGCTGGGCATACATGGGTCAATCCGGCGGCCGATTAGCCGCCGGATCGACCCCCGCCGCATCCCCACGGATCGATTCCCGCTGGTCCCCGCCGGTGGTCCTTATCAGCCGCTCGATTCCCTGCCATTGTCCGCCGGCAGGAATCGAGCGGGCGCGGGTCGAGCAGCCAGCTTGATCGGGCCAGCTGAATATTATCACTGGTCGATACATGGTACAGAAACGTACCGTGTATCCCCAGCATAAGGCATCATGCCATCCAGAATGAAATATTCAAAGCATTACAATCTGAATTGTTCTAAATCCTTTGTTAACCCGTAAAGACACTGCTTGCACTTGTAGGACCTCATATTAAATATTTATTGTGGGTTTCACTTATTGCCTTTTTCTACCATATCTACATCTATAAAGTTAAAAGTACAAATAAGTTGAATAGATATTACATCAACAGCTTAAAGAGACTCTGAAGTGAGTCTAAATTTCCATTTTTTAACTAGTATTTATGTAAAACACTATAGGTAATGCTAAACCGCCGCATCCCCGCAGCAAAACGAGGGGTTTATACCCCCCAATCCCCTTTGCAAAATCCACGGCTTTCTTGGTCATGGATTTTGCAGCTTATGGAGGCAGAGCTATAAGCTGCAGCTCTGCCTCCATGTGCGCCAATCTGCCCGTGGATCTCCGCCTCTCCCCCGCCCTTTTCAGTGAAGGAAGATTAAGAGGGGCAGGCAGAGGCAGGGATCAGCCGGGATTGACGCGCCAAGAGGCAGAGCTGCTACAACCATGAGCTCTGCCTCTATGAGGAAGCGCTCCCCAGACCTAGCAGAGGGGATTTGGGGGGTATAAACCCCTTGTTTTGCCACAGGGATGCGGCACTATAGCATTACCTATAGTGTTTTACATAAATACTAGTTAAAAAACGGGAATTCAGACTCACTTCAGAGTCTCTTTAAGAAAGCTTTCATTTGTTGACAACAATATTCTTCACTTAAGGTTTAAAGAGGAACTGTAACCAAGGATTGAACGTCATGCCAATCAGTAGCGGATATCTACTTTCCCATGAGAAATCTTTTCCTTTTCTCAAACGGATCATCAGGCGGCTCTGTATGGCTGATATTGTGGTGAAACTCCTCCCACAGTGTGATGTAAGCACCAGGGTGCTGACACCACACTGTGGGTGCCTTGTTGCATTGTGGGAAATTACAGCTATTTCCAACTGGCAAAAATGCAAGCAACATCTCCTTCCTCCCAGTGACATCAACCTGCCAGCAGTAAAGATGTCGCCATGTGATAAATGTCAGAATGTCAATCAGGGAGAGGAAAGCTTTTACAATGGGCAAACACTTTTAGGGCCTGTTTCCACTACACGTGGATTCCGGATGCAAAAAAAAAAATGACACTAATGAATGCCTATGGGCCTGTTTCCACTAAATGCGAATTTTCTGATGCAGAAAAATTATGGATGGTATGTTGCAGATTTCTGCATCATATTCTGGATGCAGAAAAACTGACTCCAGAGAATGCCTTGTGCCTGTTTCCACTAAGCTGATGCAGAACTGATGCAGAACTAGTGGAAATAGGCCCTTAATAATTTTTAAATAATTATTGGAAAAATGAAGCACTTTTTTTTCATTACATTTTCATTGGAGATCCTCTTTAAAGAGACTCTGTAAAAAAATGTTCAGCCTTATTTCTTCTATCCTATAAGTTCCTATACCTGTTCTAATGTGGTCTGGCTTACTGCAGCCTTTCCTAGTTGCACTGTGGCTGTATTATCTCTGTTATATAATCTAATCTTCTTTGCTCTGATGGATTTGTTCAGCTCAGGTACTCAGGTAGGAATGTGCTGCTCTGCTGCGATAGGGAGAAGTTATGCACACCCTCTCCACGCCCCCTGCAGGCTCTGTATAAGTCACAGACTGAGCTTCTCTCGGCCTATCACATGCTGGTTAGCAGCCATGATTTTTGTTTGTAAACACGGACTAAACTGGCAATTACAAGCCAGGATTGCAGCAGGGAGTGGCAGAAACAGCACAGAGGGGCCCAGGAGAACATAATGAATAGAATGGTATGCTTTTTATTGTAAGAATTTTAGAGTACAGCTTCTCTTTAAGAGCAGTTCTAGCAATATTAGCCCTCTTTTCCATGGACAGCTGAACTACTGTGGCCAAAAAATTGTCTGTCTGAGAATGGCAATCACCATGCTCATATGCAACTACATGGGGGGGGGGGGGGGGGGGGAGGGGGGCGGCGTCTACCACCCATGCTAAGTACTAGCAAGTGTCCTTCTGGTAGACAGGTGGTCAATTCACTGCCTTCAACTGCTCATGGAAAAGCAATCTTAAAGAGGTGCCACCACTCTACCATCAAGATTAAAAGAAGCTAAGATTGGGATGTTGGTGACCTTGAAGACTTTTAAAACATTTATCATCATTAAGAATATGAAATATTACATCAGCATAGTTTACCAACTCCTGTTTGTACCTATAACAAATGTAGTAAGGAGTATGGTAGAACCACTGGAACAAACAGATTGCACAATAAACCTCTACCTCTTCATTAGCAGACACTCCACTGGCCTAGAGGGATGTGCAGAAAACACGGTACTTTGTGAAGTTCGATTTCAAAAGTTCTTCCCAGCTGAAGAACACCAACAGCCGTACGTGATCCTGAAATCCTGGCCTGATTTTTTTTTTTTAAACTTTAGCTATTGTGCAATAATCATATTTAACCTATCCATGAGTCATAACTCACCATTTGTTACTGCTAGGTATCCGCTTAAAAGCTATTACATTCCGGTTGATTCACAAATATTTTTTGGTTTAATTATATCACCTTATTTATTAACTAACACTTTCCCTCTCCTTAAATGACTTAACTCCTGACTTATCTCCCCTTATCCAACTTAAAGGGGCACTATGGCGAAAAGTTGTAAAATTTAAAATATGTGCAAACATAATAAGAAGTACATTTTTTCCAGTGTAAAATGAGCCATAAATTACTTTTCTCCTATGTTGCTGTCACTTACAGTAGGTAATAGAAATCTGACAGAAGCAACAGGTTTTGTATTAGTCCATCTCTTTACAGGGAATTCTCAGGGATTTATTTATTTTCAAATGCACTTAGTGAATGGCAGTGGCTCTGTCCAACTGCCAAAAAACTGTGTAGTGAGCAGGGAAGCTGGCCAGCATCATTGCTTAAATCTTTTTTAGGGAATATCTTTACAAAGAATAAAAGCCTTGCTGAGGATCCCCCATTAAGACATGGACTAGTCCAAAACCTGTCGCTTCTGTCAGATTTCTATTACCTACTGTAAGTGACAGCAACATAGGAGAAAAGTAATTTATGGCTCATTTTACTCTGGAAAAAATGTACTTCTTATTTGTCTATGGACTAACCAGCAAGCTCATGGTGACCCAGAACTAGTGTTGCTCAAATACCCCTTTTTAAAATTCGAGTTTGGTCGAATTCGAATAGTAAATTATTCGAGGTCAGTCGAATATTCGAGTCGAATAATTTTTACTATTCGATTCGACCTCGGACTTCGAGCTCACTATTCGAGTCGGTATTCGAGCTAACTATTCGAGCTGACTATTCGAATTGGCCTTAAATAGCTTCCAACACTTGTTTTGAGGGTGAATGATGCAAGAAACCTCTTTTTTTCCAAGTAACAACAGCAAGTGATTATGTGGGGATGTTCCTTTAAAAAAAAAATGTGGAAAGAGAAGTTGTGTCCTTAATTTTGTTCAGTAGTGTTACTGTATCTTCTTCTTCTTCTTCTTCTTCTTCTTCTTCTTCTTCTTCTTCTTCCTCTTCCTCTTCCTCTTCCTCTTCCTCTTCCTCTTCCTCTTCCTCTTCCTCTTCCTCTTCCTCTTCCTCTTCCTCTTCCTCTTCCTCTTCCTCTTCCTCTTCCTCTTCCTCTTCCTCTTCTTCTTCCTCTTCCTCTTCCTCTTCTCTTCTTCTTCTTCTTCTTCTTCTTCTTCTTCTTCTTCTTCTTCTTCTTCTTCCTCTTCTTCTTCTTCTTCTTCTTCTTCTTCTTCTTCTTCTTCCTCTTCCTCTTCCTCTTCCTCTTCCTCTTCTTCTTCTTCTCTTCTTCTTCTTCTTCTTCTTCTTCTTCTTCTTCTTCTTCTTCTTCTTCTTCTTCTTCTTCTTCTTCTTCTTCTTCTTCTTCTTCTTCTTCTTCTTCTTCTTCTTCTTCTTCTTCTTCTTCTTCTTCTTCTTCTTCTTCTTCTTCTTCTTCTTCTTCTCCTCCTTCCTTTTCAATATCGTCTTCTTCTTCTTCACGTATTTCTCTTTTCAATTTTTTTTTTAAAGAAATGCAGCTATTTTTGAGCGTAACAAATAGCTGGTGGGCGCACGCATGTTGGAAGCGCCATTGTATGTGCTCCCTGGCAGTGGAAACACAAAGACAGCAGGAGGTAAATTCAGCAGCAGGAGGAGGAGGATGAGTGTGTGGCAGCAGGCAGTCAATGAGGCAGGCAGCTCGCCGTGACATAATAGCCCTGGTACCTAGCGGTGATACCAGGGCTGTAAATAAACACAACAGGAGGTCCCAGACAGCGGTCGTGCAGCCCACATTGTGTCCAATACACAACTGGGACAACACAGTTTTCAACCCGGGCACCTCAGAAAAATTAAACCTTTTTTTTTTTTTTAATGGTTTGTTTGGTTTTTGGTTTTGCAACCAATATAGCTATTGTTTGACGTAATAGCTGGTGGCAGAGTGGCAGCAGAAGGTAAATCATCTGTGTACCCTGGCAGTGGGAAACACAGACAGACAGCAGCAGCAGCAGCAGCAGGAGGAGGTATGGAGGAGCAGTGTGAGTGTGGCAGCAGGTAGGCAGCGTGACATAATAGCCCTGGTACCTAGCGGTGATACCAGGGCTGTAAATAAACACAACAGGAGGTCCCAGACAGCGGTCGTGCAGCCCACATTGTGTCCAATACACAACTGGGACAACACAGTTTTCAACCCGGGCACCTCAGAAAAATTAAACCTTTTTTTTTTTTTTAATGGTTTGTTTGGTTTTTGGTTTTGCAACCAATATAGCTATTGTTTGACGTAATAGCTGGTGGCAGAGTGGCAGCAGAAGGTAAATCATCTGTGTACCCTGGCAGTGGGAAACACAGACAGACAGCAGCAGCAGCAGCAGCAGGAGGAGGTATGGAGGAGCAGTGTGAGTGTGGCAGCAGGTAGGCAGCGTGACATAATAGCCCTGGTACCTAGCGGTGATACCAGGGCTGTAAATAAACACAACAGGAGGTCCCAGACAGCGGTCGTGCAGCCCACATTGTGTCCAATACACAACTGGGACAACACAGTTTTCAACCCGGGCACCTCAGAAAAATTAAACCTTTTTTTTTTTTTTAATGGTTTGTTTGGTTTTTGGTTTTGCAACCAATATAGCTATTGTTTGACGTAATAGCTGGTGGCAGAGTGGCAGCAGAAGGTAAATCATCTGTGTACCCTGGCAGTGGGAAACACAGACAGACAGCAGAAGGGCAGTACACAGCAGCCCACTGTAGGTGTAAAATGTGTGGCTGCAGGCGACGTAATAGTCAAAGTGAACCAGGCTGGCTTAGCGAGCAGGAGCCAGGAGGTGGTAAAGGGTGGTAAGGCACATTAACGATGGTTCCGGCAGCCAGTTCATGTCCCCCTCTCGCCGACAACAGGGGCCAGGAACTCGCCTTCCACCCACGCCTGGTTCATCTTGAGAAACGTCAGTCTGTCCACAGACTTGTGAGACAGACGTGAGCGTTTCTCGGTGACCACGCCACCAGCTGCACTGAAGCAGCGCTCGGACAGCACGCTGGAAGGGGGGCAGGACAGCACTTCCAGGGCGTACTGCGCCAGCTCGCTCCAGATCTCCATGCGCTTGACCCAATACTCCATGGGATCAACAGGGGCATCGCTGTCAAGCCCGCTGTACGACCCCATGTAGTCAGCCACCATGCTGGTCAGGCGTTGGCTGTGACCGGAGGAGGATGCTGCTGCATGCATCTCCTCTCTAGTCACTGCTGCCGAAGCCTCTACAGTCCTGTAGAGCTCGTGGCTGAGAGACAGCAGGTCTGTGGGGCGCTTGCTGCTGCTGGATGCAGGCACCTGCTGCTGCCTCTGTGCTGGCTGCTGGACAGTGGGGGTGGAAGGCTGGGGGAAGGCTTCCTCCAAGCGCTCAACAAGGGCCTGCTGCAAGCTCCTTATTTGTTGCGCTGGGTCTCCTCCTGCAGGCGGCAGGAACTGGCTCAACTTCCCCTTGAGGCGTGGGTCCAACATCATGCTGATCCAGATGTCCTCCCTCTGCTTCATCTGGATCACCCTGGGATCCCTGCGCAGGCACGTCAGCATGTGCGCTGCCATTGGGAAGAGGCGGGCCACGTCTGCTGGCACATCGACGTCAGTGCTGTCCTCATCCTCCTCCTCTGCCGCCTCATCCTCTCTCCACCCCCGCACCAACTCAGCTGCGCTGTGCTGATCCCCCTCATCAGCAGCCAGGTCAGGGACCTCCACCAAGTCCTCCTCCTCCTCCCCCTCAGAGGTGGACTGCGCAGCTGGTTGCCGCTCCTGCTGGTCCAAGGCTGCCGCTCCCTGTTCCAGCAAAGCATCGAGGGCCCTGTTCAGCAGAGAAACCAGGGGCACCCACTCGCAGACCATAGCATGGTCCCTGCTCACCATGTTTGTGGCCTGCAGGAAGGGAGCCAGCACTAAGCACACCTGCTGCATGTGCCTCCAGTCATCATCGGGGACGATGGACGGTAAGTTGCTGGTCTTGTCCCTTCTCAGAGCTGCGGAAATAGTGGCCAGGGCAAGGTACTCTTTGACAGCGCGCCTCTGTTCAACCAGACGCTCCAACATCGCCAGGGTGGAGTTCCAGCGAGTCGGAACGTCAAGGATCAGCCGATGGCGTGGCAGATCCAGCTCCTTTTGCACGTCTTCCAGGCTCGCACAGGCTGCAGCCGAGCGCCGGAAGTGACGCACAACATTCCTTGCCGTTTCCAGCAGTTCGCCCATCCCCTGGTAGGTGCGCAGGAACTTCTGCACCACCAGGTTCAGCACGTGGGCAAGACAGGGGATGTGGGTCAGGTTTCCCCTGTCTATTGCGGCAACCAGATTGGCCCCATTGTCGGCCACCACCTCTCCGACTCTGAGGCCTCTGGGGGTCAGCCAAATCCTCTCCTGCTCCTGGAGTTTGGCCAACACATGGGTTGCCGTCAGCTTGGTCTTCCCAAGGCTGACCAAGTGCAGCAGCGCTTGGCAGTGGCGGGCCTTCACGCTGCTGCTGAGGCGGGGGGTTTGGCCAGGTGTGCCGGAGGATGGCAGAGGATCGGAGGAACCTGCTGCAGTTCCCCTGACCCTGCGGGGTGGCACCACCCACTGTGTTGCTGCTGCTGCTGTGCCCGCTGCTGCTCTCCCATCCTCACCCCCTTCCACCAAGCTGACCCAGTGGACAGTGAAGGACAGGTAGCGGCCTGTCCCGAAGCGGCTGCTCCAGGAGTCCATGGTGACGTGGACCCTTTCACCAACCGCGTGCTCCAGCCCTCGCTCCACATTGGCCATCACAAAGCGGTGCAGTGCAGGAATGGCCTTGCGGGCAAAGAAGTGTCTGCTGGGGAGCTGCCAGTCTGGGGCTGCGCAAGCAAGCAGCGCACGAATGTCGCTCCCCTCCTGCACGAGCGTGTACGGCAGGAGTTGGGAGCACATGGCCCGTGCCAGCAAGCCGTTCAGCTGCCGCACGCGACGGCTGCTGGGAGGCAGAGCCCTAACCACCCCCTGGAAGGACTCGCTCAAAAGGCTCTGGCGTGGCCTTTTGCTGACACGGGAATCAGCAGACACAGCAGAGGAGGCCACTGAGGACTGGCTGCCAGAACAGGTCTCAGTGTCGGCGGCAGGAGTTGCAGAGGGGGGAGGAGCAGTGCGTTTCCGCACTCCTGCTGGTGCTGCTGGAGGAGCAGGAGGGCGGGTGGCTGCTGTTGCTGCTGCTGCTGCTGAAGGCTGTGCAGTGATGGGTGTGGTGCCACTGCCAGCACCAGATGCCTTCAGCCTCTGGAACTCCTCATGCTGGTGGAAATGTTTAGCCGCAAGGTGGTTGATGAGCGAGCTGGTGCAGAACTTTAAGGGGTCTGCACCTCTGCTCAACTTCCGCTGACAGTGGTTGCAAGTGGCGTACTTGCTGTACACAGTGGGCATGGTGAAATATCGCCAGATTGGTGACTTAAACATCCCCCTACGGCATGGAAGCGCTGCTGCCTGTCTCCCTGTGGTGGTTGGGGGGGGGGCTTGGGGGGCTTGGGTGCGGCTGGTGGTGGTACTGGCTGATGCTGCTGCTGCTGCTGAGCCTGAGACACCAGCAGGGTGTGGGACGCTGCCAATGCTTGCAATGATGCGCCTCCTTGCAAGGCCCACAAGCGCATCCTCCTCCTCCTCCTCAGAGCTGCTGAGGACGACATCCCCTGGAGGTGGTGGCACCCAGTCTCTGTCTGTCACCGGGTCATCATCATCCTCCCCCTCCTGAAACATGTCCTGCTGGGATGAGGACCCCCCAAACTCCTCTCCTGATGCATGGATGGGCTGCTTGACTGTCGCCACAGTCTTGCTGTCCAATCCCTCATCCCCCAAAGTGCCCATCAGCATCTCCTCCTCAAGATCGCCAACAACAACAGACAATTTACTCATGATGCCTGGGGTCAAAAGACTGCTGAATGACAGGTCGGCGAGTGACGGTGAACTGGCCTCCTCCCCAGACCCTGCTGGGCGGCTGCTGCGAACAGGGGTGGTGGTGGTGGTGGTGGTGGTGGTGAGGGTGGAGGCCTCGGATGCAGAGCTGATGGCGGGCTGCTCATCCTCCGTCATGAGTTGCACCACAGTGTCTGCATCCTTTTCCTCAATGGGACGTTTCCGACCCGGCTGGAGGAAAATGGGAGCAGGTGCTACACGCTGCTGCTGCGTCTCTGCAGCGTGAGTTGCAGATGCTCCTGCTGGGCGGCGCCCAAGGCGTCCACGGCCAGTGGCTATGGGAGGAATGTTAGCCACTGACGCTGCTGCTGCTGCTGCGGAACTGTGCATGGTGGCGCGCCCGCGGCCGCGGCCGCGGCTTGCCACAATGCTGCTCCCTCTCCTCCTGATTCCCTTGCTGCCCTTCCCCTTGCCCAAACCGCGCTGGCTGCCACTTCCAGACATCTTCAATGTTTTGGGCGTATAGACAAAAGTTTTTTAAAAGGGCGGGTGAAAAGTGGGGTACTTTAATGGAGTGGGTTGGTTGGTGAGGTGACTGAGTGAGTGTCCCCTAGTACAGTAAGTAAGTAGTAACAGTCAGGAAGTACAACTAGCAGTTACAATAATCAGTAGTAATCACAAGTAAATTTAGTGTGTGTACACTCAGACAGTGAGTGCACGCACGCAGGAGCTAGTAGCCTATGAACACAGTGACTGAGTGTCCTAGACTCCTAGTACAGTAAGAGTAAGTAGTAACAGTAAGTAGAACTAACTAATTACAATAATCAATCAGCGATCAGAAGGAAATAGAGTGTGGGTGGTGTGTGTACACTCAGACAGTGAGTGACCGCACGCAGGAGCTAGTAGCCTATGGACAGTGACTGAGTGTCCTAGACTCCTAGTACAGTAAGAGTAAGTAGTAACAGTAAGTAGAACTAACTAATTACAATAATCAATCAGCGATCAGAAGGAAATGGAGTGTGGGTGGTGTGTGTACACTCAGACAGTGAGTGACCGCACGCAGGAGCTAGTAGCCTATGAACACAGTGACTGAGTGTCCTAGACTCCTAGTACAGTAAGAGTAAGTAGTAACAGTAAGTAGAACTAACTAATTACAATAATCAATCAGCGATCAGAAGGAAATGGAGTGTGGGTGTGTGTACACTCAGACAGTGAGTGCACGCACGCAGGAGCTAGTAGCCTATGAACACAGTGACTGAGTGTCCTAGACTCCTAGTACAGTAAGAGTAAGTAGTAACAGTAAGTACAACTAACTAATTACAATAATCAATCAGCGATCAGAAGGAAATAGAGTGTGGGTGGTGTGTGTACACTCAGACAGTGAGTGACCGCACGCAGGAGCTAGTAGCCTATGGACAGTGACTGAGTGTCCTAGACTCCTAGTACAGTAAGAGTAAGTAGTAACAGTAAGTAGAACTAACTAATTACAATAATCAATCAGCGATCAGAAGGAAATGGAGTGTGGGTGGTGTGTGTACACTCAGACAGTGAGTGACCGCACGCAGGAGCTAGTAGCCTATGGACAGTGACTGAGTGTCCTAGACTCCTAGTACAGTAAGAGTAAGTAGTAACAGTAAGTAGAACTAACTAATTACAATAATCAATCAGCGATCAGAAGGAAATGGAGTGTGGGTGGTGTGTGTACACTCAGACAGTGAGTGACCGCACGCAGGAGCTAGTAGCCTATGAACACAGTGACTGAGTGTCCTAGACTCCTAGTACAGTAAGAGTAAGTAGTAACAGTAAGTAGAACTAACTAATTACAATAATCAATCAGCGATCAGAAGGAAATGGAGTGTGGGTGTGTGTACACTCAGACAGTGAGTGCACGCACGCAGGAGCTAGTAGCCTATGAACACAGTGACTGAGTGTCCTAGACTCCTAGTACAGTAAGAGTAAGTAGTAACAGTAAGTACAACTAACTAATTACAATAATCAATCAGCGATCAGAAGGAAATAGAGTGTGGGTGGTGTGTGTACACTCAGACAGTGAGTGACCGCACGCAGGAGCTAGTAGCCTATGGACAGTGACTGAGTGTCCTAGACTCCTAGTACAGTAAGAGTAAGTAGTAACAGTAAGTAGAACTAACTAATTACAATAATCAATCAGCGATCAGAAGGAAATGGAGTGTGGGTGGTGTGTGTACACTCAGACAGTGAGTGACCGCACGCAGGAGCTAGTAGCCTATGAACACAGTGACTGAGTGTCCTAGACTCCTAGTACAGTAAGAGTAAGTAGTAACAGTAAGTAGAACTAACTAATTACAATAATCAATCAGCGATCAGAAGGAAATGGAGTGTGGGTGTGTGTACACTCAGACAGTGAGTGCACGCACGCAGGAGCTAGTAGCCTATGAACACAGTGACTGAGTGTCCTAGACTCCTAGTACAGTAAGAGTAAGTAGTAACAGTAAGTACAACTAACTAATTACAATAATCAATCAGCGATCAGAAGGAAATGGAGTGTGGGTGGTGTGTGTACACTCAGACAGTGAGTGACCGCACGCAGGAGCTAGTAGCCTATGAACACAGTGACTGAGTGTCCTAGACTCCTAGTACAGTAAGAGTAAGTAGTAACAGTAAGTAGAACTAACTAATTACAATAATCAATCAGCGATCAGAAGGAAATGGAGTGTGGGTGGTGTGTGTACACTCAGACAGTGAGTGACCGCACGCAGGAGCTAGTAGCCTATATGAACAGTGACACTGAGTGTCCCTACGGGTACAGTAAGAGTAAGTAGTAAGTAAGTACAAATAACTAACAATAATCTATCAGTAATCAGAAGGAAATAGAGTGTGTGTACACACACAGACAGTGAGTGAGTGCACACACGCAGGAGCTAGCTAGTAGCCTATAAACAGTGACAGTCAGTGAGTGTCCTACTCCTAGTACAGTATAACTACAATACTATTAGTAAAGGACAGCAGAAATACTGGTATAGATGAGAGAAATAAACAGAGGACAGCTGCCCACAGAGGCAAGGCCCCCCTGAGGCCTAAACCTGTAAGCTTGCAGCAGCTGCCTGTCTCTAATGTAACACACAAGCTACTAACTAAAATACAATGTCTATCTAACTAACAACAATATAGGTGTATATGGCAGGTGTAGGTGAGCAAAAACGCTAGGTAAATGATCACAATAGAGCACTTGCTAAGCCAAAGCACAAAGGAGCAACTCTCTCTCTGTACAAGTCTCAGGCAAGCATGGAGAAACGGAACATGGCGGCCGCTATTTATAGGGTAGGGGCTGGCCAGGGTCCCCCTCTGTGATTGGCTGCCGTCAGAGGGCCTGGGAGCCCTCTGATTGGCTCTAAGGACATCAATCTGGGCTATGACGCTATTCGAGCTCGGTACCGAGCTCGAATAGCGCCGGGTTGCTCGAATAGCTCGAATAGTGAATGGGCTATTCGAGTGTACTCGGATAGCCCATTCGAATAGCTACAGCTATTCGGAGCTCGAATACCGAGCTCGAATAGCTGAAAAAGAGCTCGAATATTCGAGCTACTCGAATATTCGAGCTCTGCTGAGCACCACTGCCCAGAACTCATTGGAGTGTGTAAGGGACTACAATGGTCCTAAAAGCCCCCTTACTAAGATGTTAAGAAAAACAAAAATTTGCTTTCCTAAAACAGAAAGAATTTGCGATAATTCAGGTTGGAGTGAGCTTGAGATGTCTCCCAGGCACCACTGCTGAATATATGCAAACTAACCATTGTACCCTTAGAAGCTAAACACACCTCCAGAACCGCTGGAATGCAATGATGTGTCAGCTTGTTAAATAGTACAGAGCCATAATAATCCAACATGCATACAGACTGTTTCGGATTGTTTGATCCTCATCAGTGCATGGCATGGATTAATTTGGCTCTATGGAGTAGGGCTTGTAAACCGAGAGGTACAGACTAACCAGCAAGCTCATGGTGACCCAGAACTCATTGGAGTGTGTAAGGGACTACAATGGTCCTAAAAGCCCCCTTACTAAGATGTTAAGAAAAACAAAAATTTGCTTTCCTAAAACAGAAAGAATTTGCGATAATTCAGGTTAGAGTGAGCTTGAGATGTCTCCCAGGCACCATTGCTGAATATATGCAAATTAACCATTGTACCCTTAGAAGCTAAACACACCTCCAGAACCGCTGAAATGCAATGATGTGTCAGCTTGTTAAATTGTACAGAGCCATAATAATCCAACATGCATACAGACTGTTTCGGATTGTTTGATCCTCATCAGTGCATGGCATGGATTAATTTGGCTCTATGGAGTAGGGCTTGTAAACCGAGAGGTACAGACTAACCAGCAAGCTCATGGTGACCCAGAACTCATTGGAGTGTGTAAGGGACTACAATGGTCCTAAAAGCCCACTTACTAAGATGTTAAGAAAAACAAAAATTTGCTTTCCTAAAACAGAAAGAATTTGCGATAATTCAGGTTAGAGTGAGCTCGAGATGTCTCCCAGGCACCACTGCTGAATATATGCAAATTAACCATTGTACCCTTAGAAGCTAAACACACCTCCAGAACCGCTGGAATGCAATGATAGCTTGTTAAATGGTTAATTTGCATATATTCAGCAGTGGTGCCTGATTTGTTTTTCTTATTTGTCTATGTTTGCATATATTTTAAATTTTACATGGTTTCGCCATAGTGCCCCCAGTTAAAGAGAGATAAATCATGGGTTAAAGGGAACCTTAACCGGCAGGGAAAAATAAATTCACTTACCTTTACGCTTTGCCGGAGAAAGCCCCCAGGTAAGTGAATTTATTTTTCCCCGCCGGTTAAGGTTCCCTTTAAGTTAAATAAGGAGAGGTAATGCAAGGGCTAACTCTTGGTTTATTGATCCTTACTTGACTTAAATTATGAATGATCTCTTGTTATCTGTTTATCTCATGAATTATCTCCTGTTTTAGCTCTCTTTGGGCCTGATGCAGTAACTTGCAGTGATACTGCTGTGCACAGACAGCACACAGCAATATTAGGGCCTGTTTCCACGAACACAAATCTGCATGCATTTTCTGCATGCAGATTCGCATGACAATACAAGTCAATGGGCCTGTTTCCATTACAGGCAAAAATCGCTTCCCCCCTGCAGGCGAAAAAAAACACCTGCCACTGTAAACATTTGTGTAGTCCATCCACCAAATGTGCATCCTTGCTAAAGAGTAGCAGTGCTATTCATTGCACCCTATTCAGGCATCAGCTCACCTACCAGCATGAAAAGATCCGCCAAGACCATGGGTTTTACACTGACGCATGATTCGTCCACTTTTAACTATATCTGGAGTCAGCATCACGAAGGGGCCAAAAAACTAGTTTACTATAACAAATTTTTTCTCATATTAGAGTTTACTATACCAGGCGTTTCTCCCGTAGACTTATAATGGAGATTGGCCGGGACCTGGAGAGATAGTTTACTATATCCAAATGTTTACTATATCAGAGTTTAATACAACAAGA